>NC_080785.1:110629085-110768909 GCF_028018385.1 Neofelis nebulosa
TTCCCTGGTGTGAGTGTGTTGGGGGGCTTTGGGGGCTCAGGGGGTAGGTCTCCACTGGGCTCTGTGAGAATCCTCGGAGTGTCACCTTTGGAGCCTCACGGACAGGGTCTCAGGGAGTAAGTGACCACGCCCCAGGGTGGACAGGGACTGTGGGCAGTGAGGGTGGCCCAAGAGATCTAGCTGAGGAGTCTGTGTTTTGGGGGGCACTCACCCACCTGGCTGGGTCTAGGTTAGTGGATAAGGGTCATTCCACAGCCTTACCTGCTGGATGACCTATTCCCCTCCCTCCCAGGTCCTCAGTACTCCCATCTTTCAAATGGAGTGCTCAGGTTCTTCCTTATGGGTCTTTCGGGGAAGTGAAATTAAATGAGATAGTGGAAGAAACTCAGTCCTGAGTCTCTTCATCATGCCGGCTGTCATGATTTAGGGGTGGCACTGTGCTCCCTTCATCTTGGGAGGCGGGGCTTCCTTCTCCTGCTTTCCCTCCAACCTCCATGACTGCCTCTGGGCTGGAGGCCAGGGTTTGGCTGGGGTCCAGGTGAGCAGGGCTTGGGGAGGACTCCCTAGTGTGTTCACCAGAGTTCTACCTAGTCACCCTGCCGATCACACTGTTCTCTGCATGCCTGGACCCAGCCTCCCAGACCTGGACACCTCTCCAAGCTCACGGGAGGGAGCCGTGGTCAGTCTTGGCAGTCTTTCCATCACCACCCCGTTCCATGAGCAGGTGGGCTATCTGGGAGTGGTGCTCCTGGTTCAGAGTGCTCCTGATTCATGGCAGGTGCTCCTACTCCTGTGTCTTAGCAGAGCAGAGTGTCCCCTAGCAGTGTGGGCTGTGGTCCTAGGGTCTGTGGCCATGACAGTCTTTGTCTACCCACTCATTCATAGACAAATGTTTACTCAGGACCTGGACTCCCAGGGCTCAGCCGCTGGTGTGGGGTGTGAGAGAGACAGAAGGCTAGAGCATTTGGGCCCCGGTGTGTGGGGTGTGTGTCTGGGGGGTATCTATAGAGGAGTAGGCACGTTGGGGTAGGCATATTTATGTCTCTGTGTCTCCCCTGCCTGGACACTTCTCTCCTGTCACCTCCTCTACCCAGGTTTGAGAGAGAAGAAATGAGCCCAGGTACTGGTTACCTTCTGCGTTTTCTTCCTTTTGACTCTCTTCTGCAAAATCCGGGAGAGCAGGAGCTAGAGAGGGTGACGTGTGGTCCCTCTCCTAGTTTTTGCCCATGCTGTGTCCCTGCCTGAGATTCTCTGCTGTGTGAATACCCTTGGCCACGACCTTCTCACCCACCACGCTGGCCTCACCCTACCCAGTCTGACAGACCCTACTTGGCCTCTGCTTCCACTGCCCCTAGACTGGGATGGGCCTTTTCTCCGGGCTCCCATAGTGCAGGCCCGCCTGCCTCCCAGAGGCCCTCTTGCTCCTGCTAGGTGCTCAGACCTTTCCCCATAGTCTGTCTTCACTCATCATAGCTTTGAGGGTGACCCTGGACAAAAAAGGGTTAATCAGACCAACCTACCCAACCTACTCTGCTGGCTCTTTTTCCTCCTGAGCCATGAGCTAAAGCCCCTGACCTCAGAAGCCAGTGAGGAGGGTGTGCTAATGTTGGATCTGCAGGCACCTGGCAGAGCCAGAGAGGAGACAGCTGGGTGGAAAGGCCTTCTCCTGCCAACCGTCCAGCTAGAAGCAGATCCTGCTGTCTGGGGACTCTGAAAGTGGCCTCATAGGGCCTCCAGCAGCTCTGAGGATGTTCCCAAAGCTGTGCTCTGAGTTGGAAGGGGGTGAAGGGTGTGGTGGGCCTCTGAGCTAAGAAGAGGGCTCCAGAGCACAGGAGGAACTTTAGCATCTTACTCCAGGCACACAGGTCTGGCACTGTCCCCTCCTTCTCCAGAGCAGTTGGGCAGGGGACACCTAAAAGACTGCCACTAGAGGCCTGGGGCCCCTAATGTGCATTTACTAGTGGGAAAGTCTGGAGTAGCCCACCGTGGCATCCCTGAGCCCCCAGGACACCATCAGTGCTGACCTAGTGCTCAAGGTCCTGGGGACGAGGAAGATGCTGGGGCAAGGTGGGACAGTTGCCCAAGATACTGCTGCCCTCGACACCCCAGCCTCACCCCAGGGTCCCAGTGGCGCTTCCACTGTCACCCCTCGTCCCCTTCTGCCTTTTGCTTCCTCTGTGTCCAAACCTGGGCTTGAAGACTGTTCTTTTGTGCAACCCTGTTGACCATGGATTTGCTGGGCACGTGCTCATGCGAGGTGCCTTTCTAGGGCTGGGAACAAAACTTACTAATATACCTGCCCTTGCAGACCTTACGTTTTTAATATTAAAAATCCAGGGGCGCCTGGGTGGCTCAGTCGGTTAACCATCTGACTTCAGCTCAGGTCACGATCTCACGTTTGTGGGTTCAAGCCCTGTGTCAGGCTCTGTGCTGATAGCTCGGAGCCTGGAGCCTGCTTCACGTTCTGTGTCTCCCTCTCTCTCTCTGTGCCTCCCCCACTCACACTCTTTCTCAAAAATACATAAAACATTAAAAAAAAATTTTAAACATCCAAATTGCTGGTCTGCATCTTCTGCCCCCAGAGACACACTGAGGGAGAGTCTCAATTTAAATCCCCCACCTGCTGCTTCACAGGGGCCTCATTGGGCAGTGCCGGATTCCACCCTCACCTCCCTCCCTCCTCAATCCTTTCCTAGGTTTGCAGGGTTGAGCATCTTTCCTGGAGTTGGAAGTCTCTGTCCACTTTCAGGGGACCTAGGGTTGGGGGCAGGGAAGGGAGAGTGTGGAAGAAGGTTGGATGGAGAGGGGATTATTCCCAGGGGAGGCCACCTGTCCCTTCCAGGCTGGATTGCTGTCTTCCTTTCTTCCAGACCACCTCCCTTCTCCTGGGGTCCAATGCTTCCTGTCTGAGATCTGGGATGATGTGTGCTAACAGAGATCTTCTCCCCCACTGTCCTTCTTGGAGGGTTTCCAGGTGGGGAAGGGCCCAGGGCTTCTCTCCCTTTCCCTCTCTGTCCCCTTCCTTTTCTGGCACCACAGCACCTGGGGACTCAGGCCACAGAGACAACTGTTCAGACAGAGCGCAGGGGTCTATGATCGTCGGGGCACCTCTCAGGCAGCGTAGTGGCCCTGGAGGCAGCCATTGCTTTTAATGAAAAACCAGTATTTTGGTCCTATGCAGAATAAATGCAGAAATGCCCGATGACTCCTGGGGAGCCAGGGTGCCAGGGTTGAGGTGGGTCTATGACATGGGCCTGGCCTTGGATCTGAACAGGGCCTCTCAGCGCAGAAGCCAGGGACCTTCGCAGGGGCAGCTAGAGCCAGGAGCAGACAGCTTGCCCCCTGGATGCCCTGTGTCCACTGCCTCCCACTGAGCCCCCCGCAGGACCCCGTCCCATAGGCTCTCCCTCATTGTCCTTGCACAGTGGGGTCCCAGTGCCCAACTCTGCATGCTCTGACTCCTTCCCCAGTCCTGGCCCTGGGCCCTCACAGGTCACAGTGTCTCAGTGAGGACATCTCAACTCAGGCCCACTTAAGCCAGATGAAGCTGCCTTCAGGCATGGGTGGATCCAGGGGTGGAACCCTTGTCTCCAGCTCTAGGTTTGGCTTTTCTCTGCAATGGCTTCACTTTTAGCTGCCTCAGTCCAAAAGAAGGGCTCTTGACTGATTTCTAGGCAGAGTCCCAAGGATGTGTCTCATTGGCCTGAATTGGATCCCGTGGTGTCCACCTCTGAGGGACAGTTGCTGTGGCAGAAAGGGATGGAATGCTCCAATTGGCTAGGCCTGGTCACCTGCCTATCCCAGCAGCTACTGGAAGAGGGAGCCTATCAGAACCACGTGGATGGAGTGTAAGCAGGTTTGCTTCCGGAGGGACGCCCAGCAGGCTAGCAAAAGGAGTGGGAGTGGCTGCTGGCAGCCAAATAGATAGATGCTCCCACACTGCTGTCCATTCTCAGGTACTGTCAGTGTTCCCAGGGCTCAGAGGCACCATCCGGGCCTCCAGAAAGTACCATGAGAAAAGGTTAACTGGCAAGGTGGATGGCTCACTAGAGTACAGATTGGTAATTGCATTTTGCAGAGAAGGAGACTAAGATCGGGAGAAGGAAAGTGACTTGCTCACCCAACTAGGAAGTGTGAGGGCCAGGATTTAATCCTAGTCTAAAGCCCTAACACTTATGCTTTCTACTCTATAGGCTGGGGTATTTGGGTTGGGCTTTGCAGGCTGCATAGGACTTCACCAGGTGGGAAAATGAGGAAAGGGAATTTGGGGCAGAGGGAATGGCACAGACAAAAGAATGGAGGAGTGAAAAGGCCTGGTGTGCTAAGGGATGTGCTGTGGGCAGAGCTCAGGGTTCCTGAGATGAGGTGGTAGGGTGGAAGCCAGAAGTATACTCTAAGTTGGGGCCCGGTCATGGGCGGCCTTGAGTGGCAGGCTAAGAGTTGGGGCCCTCTCCTTATGGCCATGAGGGGCTATCAGTCTTTAAATAAATTATTCATTGGCACTAGGTGAGTTACAGGGGTAACAAGAAAACAAGACAGTCCCTTTTTACAGAGTCAACTTTCTGGAAAGGCAGCCAGACATCAACCCATACACAAACCCCATTGTTTCAGCGGTCATAAATGCCACGCATAAATTAAAAGGAGAGACCTGGGAAAGGTCCTGACGTGGAGTGCTGCTCTTTGGAGAGACCCTCTTTCTAGAGGGGACATCCGAGTTGAAATCTGAACAAGAAGGGTTACTCTAAAGAATAGGGGTTCCTGGAGGAGCATCCCAGCCAGAAAGAACAGTTAGTGCAAAGGCTCTGAGGTGGGAATGCCCCTAATGTGTTCACTGATTGGCAGAAGGACCAGTGTGGCTGGAGTTGGGGGGGGGGGGGGTTGGAGAGGAGAGAGGTGGACCAGGAGGGTTCTGGGAAGAAGCAGGAATTTGTTGTTAGCCAGTGGGAAGCCATGAAGGTTTTAAGATCACCAAGGTGGAGGGAAGAGAAATAGCCTCCTATTTCTGAGTCTCCTGAGTGACGAGATTTCTGTGACTGTCCTGGATGGAGGAGGCAAGGGGGCAGGGGGGTGGGATAGGGGCAGTTCTTAACCATCCTGGAGGCAGAGGTGATGAGAATATACCCAAGAATGAGCTGGCCAGATGAGGGGTTCCATTCCAGGTGGAGTTCAGCAAATAGAGTTTGAGTTTTAAGTACAAGTGGAGAGATCTCTAGTTCTCTTCAGGGAAAAAAAAAAAAAAAAAGTGGGATTGTTTTTTATTTGTGAAGGGCTTGTCAACGTGTTCCTCCCTGAGCCTGATTGCCAGAGGGAATGTCCCTGACCCTGGGGCATGCAGGTCACCCTGGAAGTCCCAGGTCACCTGGGGGACCGAATGGGCTGGGGTAACCTGCCCTCCACCCTCCCCCAGCAAGGTCCCTGGGGGCCTGTCAGCACTGTTTGGGCCTGGCTGCCCCTGCCTGTCTGATCTTGCAACACTGTGCCCAACTAGAACTTATTAACCAGAAACCATGTGTCGTAATCTTCACTAAGTGGACTGGGAATCACCAAACAGTGTTTCTCTCCCAAATGGTGAAGTTTCAAATGGCCCACAGAATGCCTTGTGCCCCCCGCCCCCGCACCCTGCCCAGCTGCAAGGGGCAGCCAAAGCCTTTCCTTAGGGGTGGGTGTGCCAGGGACCATCTCACCGGTTTCTGCCTTCAGTTTCCCTGTGTGGCAGTTCACCCACCTGCCTGCAGTTCTGGTGAGCTTGGGCGGGGCTGTGTGCTGGGCAGGATGGGTGCCCAAGAGATGTGCCCTCAGAGGCATACGTGCGCTATGGCCCGGGGTCAAATCCTTTTTCTGGCCTTTGCTTGCTGTGAGGCCTCAGGCCTGTTTCTTTCCCTCTCTGAGCCTCAGTTTCCCCATCTGTCAAATGCAGATAAGAATGGTTTCTACCTGATACCAGTGTCAATGTGTGCCGAGCTCAGTGCCAGGCACTGGCGACCCTAGGGCTGTGCCCCAGGTGCTTCTTCCTGGTTCCCGTGACCCTGCCCCAACCCTGCCTCCTTTGCCGACTGCCATGCCCTCCTGGCGGCTTCCTGCCTTCATGCAGCAGGCACCGCAGGGTGTTGGGCTGTCTTTGCATCGACCTACTGGATCAGGACTGTGGTCTGCTCTTGAGGCCAGGGCTGCATGGTTTTCAGGGCCAGGATCCCTTTGGGCATGGGTGCTGGGCTCTCCCAGACTGTGGTCAGCTCACACCACATCGCTTCCTCCCTTTCAACCCCAGCTGGTTTGCTTTGAGCAATTTCAAAACTCCAGCTGTTTTACTGCTGTGATCTGTTTCTCCTTCTCCCAGCCTCTGTCCCTGTCATTGTGTGTAGCTCTGTCTCTTTCTCTGTGTCTTTGGCACCCCCTAGTCCCTCCCACCTCCCTTCCACCACCCTCCCCCGCCTCCCCATACAATCTTCTGCTATTTTTGTCTCCTTTTTCAAAGCAGAACCCCATGGTGGTTTTGCCTGTGACTGCCCTGGGCTGGCCCAGGCCCCTCCCTGGCTGTGAGACTGGGCCTGCCGCCTGGCTCTCCCTGGCTTGTCTGTTCCATGGTGCCCTTGGCAGGGAGCCTGGGACCTGAAGCCTAGTGGAGGGGCTGCACATTGGAGGACACAGGCCAAGAGAGGCTTGGGGAAACCAGAGTGGAGGTTGGGGGATGCCTCACTGTGGCCCTGTTTGGGCCACCCTGCCCTCAGAGCCAAGCCCCCAGCTTTCTAGAGTTGGGGGCTGGATCGAGGGATCTTCAAGGCAATCCCCTTCTGGCCCTCCTAGTCCTATCCGTCCTCCTCCCTGGCCAGCCTGCCCATCCCACTGGACTATAAGTTCTTCTGATCTGTGTGGTGGGAAGAGGTGGGGCTGGGTGGAGGTGGCCCAGCCCTGTAATCACTGGCCACAGCTACTCTATAAATAGGACCTCACTCTGGTGCCTGCTCCCTGTGACCCTCCACCCACTGGCCCCTGAGGTCTGGTATAGGACGCACTTTCCTGCAGGCTGTGGCCTGAGCAGGAAATGAGAGGCCCCATGCAAGGGCTGGTGTTTCTGAAGGCTGGGTGCCTCCAAGTTGTGGGGCCTTGGGGTAGAAATGGACCTAGGTTTGCTTCACAGTCCCTGGGGGCACCTCCTACCCCCCCCCCCCCCCCGCCACCGCTGTGGGTACCAGCCCTTCCTCAAACCCAGCTGTGGCCCTCAGAGGAGCTCATCACTGGGTGACCTGGGGCTACAGGTAACACATCTGCAGAATGGTGAGAAGGGTCCCCTGCCTCCCTGGGTTGTGAGTGGTGCTGTGCTAATGTGATATAGCATCTCCTGGTGGTTGCTGCTATACTTTGGCCAACCTGCCAGCCCCAAGCCTGGGGCCTCCCTGCGCAGCCAACATGGCTGCCCCCCGGTCAGCTCATTTTCTGATGACAGTGGTGTTCCTGGGACACGTCCAGCTGCCGGGAGACAGACGTTCCAGTCCTAGGGCCATTGGTAAATCACAGGACACAATTAGGCCCTCCCCTCACCCTGGCTACAGAAGAGCCCAGACCTTGTTCCAAGGACACTGGAGTGGGGAAGGAGCCTGAGGCTGCCAGAGGCCCTGGACAGTGGGCTTCTGGTGCACACAGAAGGTTTTGGAGGCCAAGGCAAGGTCAATCTGTCATTTATGCATTCATTCAGCCAGCCTCCACCAGGCTTTGCTGTAGTACAGGGGTTCTCCAGGTGTGCTCCTGGGCCAGCAGCATCAGCATGACCTGGGGGGCTGTTACACATGTGGATTCCTGGGTCCCCCTCCAGACCGCCCGGACTAGAACAAGTGTTTTCTGTGTTTTCGTTGGCCCCCACGCATGCTAAAGTTTGACAACCACTACTCATGGTCAGTTTGCCAACAGATAATCAAATTTTCAGTTAATCAAATTTTCCAAGTTTATTTGTTCGTCAAAAACATGTCTTAAATCTTTTCGGTGAATGTGTTCCTCTTGGCAGCAGTTTTTAGATTCTTCATTTTATTGAAAGCCAAGGGTCATGGAAACGTCCGTTCTTCTTATGGATATATTCTTTTCTCTTATGACCCTGAATTCTTGAAGGTATTCTTGTTATGAACATGCAATGTTCTTGTGAGTTCAAGAATATCTTATGATAGCCATCCAATATATTTACATTTGTAAGCTAGATTTGCATAAAATGGTCTTGCATATATCCTTTTTGGTGATCAGTAATTTTATTTTCATTGAGCTTTAATTCTCACTCCATAAAATCACTTTTTCAAAGGACACAGTTGAGTGGTTTCTTAGCGTATTTAACAGTTGTGTGGTATGTCCATTCTATAATTCCAGAATATTAGCAGTAGCAGTGAGTCCCGTCTTTCCCAGTGATTTCCCCCAGCACCCCCAACCCCTAGCACCCACTCATCTATGTGCCAAGTTGAAGCCAGCGTCAGTACTCTTTCCTTTGTATGAATGAATAATATTCTTTTGTATGGATGGACCACAGTGTTCATCCATTCATCAGTTAATGGAACCTGAGGTTTGGGTTATTAAAAATAATGCCATGGGAACATTTGTGCGTAAGTTTTTGTGTGAACGTTGTTTTCAGTTCTCCTGGGCATGTACCTAGGAATGGAATTGCTAGGTCATAGGGTAATTCAATGCTTAACACTTAACTTGCTTTCGCTCACCTTTTGTTATTGTGGTAAAATACACATCACATAAATTTTACTGTCTTAATAGTTTGTAGGTGTACCGTTCAGTGATATCAATGCATTCATAGTGTCGTGTGACCATCATTCCAGACCTCTTTTCATCTTGTAACACTGGAAGTCTGCACCTATTAAATACTCCACATTCTCCCCTCCGCCACCCCGGCAACCGTCATCTGCTTTTTGCTCGATGGTTTTTACTACTCTAGGTACTACATGGAATCCTTCATGATTTGTCCTTTTGTGACTGGCTTCTTTCACTCAGCATAATCTCCCCAGGGCTCATCCAAGTTGTAGCCTGTGTCAGAGTTTCCTTTCTTTTCAAGGCTGAATAATATTCGTTGTGTGAATAGACCCCATTTTGATTATCCGTTCATCTCTTGATGGACACTTAGGTTGCTTCCGTGTTTTAGCTTTTGTGAATAATGCTGCTAAAAACATGGGTGTGCAAATACCTCTTAGACACCCTGCTTTTTCAACTCTTTTGAGTATGTACACAGAAGTGGAATTGCTGTGTTCTGTTAATTCCATTTTTTATTTTTTGTGGAGCCTCCATGCTGTTTTCATAGCAGCTGCCCCATGTTACATCCCCACCAACAGTGCACAGGGTTCTAATTTCTCCACATTGACAACACTTGTTTTTTTTTTCTCTCTCTCTCTCTCTCTTTTTGATAGTAGCCATAATGATGGGTGTGAGGTGGTATATCATTATTGTTTTGATTTGCATTTCCCTAATGATGAGTGATGTTGAGCATCTGTTCATGTGCTCATTGGTGACTTGTACATCTTCTTTGGAGAAATGTCTATTCAAGTCCTTTGCCCATTATTGAGTTGAATTTTTTGTTGTTCAATTTTAGGAGTTCTCTATATATCCCCTATCAGATACATAATTTACAAAAGTTTTCTCCCATTCTGTGTTATCTCCCATAATGCACAGAATTTAAAATTTTTCAAGTCCAATTTATCTATTTTTTCTTTTGTTACCTGTGCCTTTGGTTATATCCAAGAAACCACTGCCAAATCCAAAGTCATGAAGCTTTTGTCTTATGTTTTCTTCTAAGAGTATTATTGTTTAGGTCTTACATTTAGGCCTTTAATCTATTTTGAGTTAAATTTTCTATATGATGTGAGGTAAGGGTCCAGCTTCATTCTTTTTCATGTGAACATCCAGTTTTCCCAATGCCATTTGTTGAAAGGAGTGTCCTTTCCCCCATTGAATGGTCTTGGCACCCTTATCAAAAAGCATTTGACCATATATGTAAGAGTTTATTTCTGGACACATCTCTTCTCTTCTCTTCTCTTCTCTTCTCTTCTCTTCTCTTCTCTTCTCTTCTCTTCTCTTCTCTTCTCTTCTTTATATGTCTGTCCTTCCACCAGCACCCACTGTTTTGTTACTATAGCTTTGTAGTTAGTTTTGAAATGAGGAAGTGTGAATCTTCCAGTTTTGGTCTTTTTCAAGATATTTTTTTGATATTTGGGGTCCTATTGAATTTTGGGATGGGTTTTTCTATTTGTGCAAAAAACGTCATTGGAATTTTGACAGGGACTGCATTGAATCTACAGATCATTTGGGGCAGTATTGACATTTTAACAATACTAAGTTTTCCAATCCATGAACATGGGATGTGTTTCCATTTCTTTGTGTCTTCTTTAATTTATTTCAGCAGTGTTATGGAATTTTCATTGTACAAGTCTTTTACCTCCTTGGCTAAGTTAATTCCTAAGTATTTTCTTCTTTTTTTAGACTATTACAAATGGAATTTTTTTTGTACTTTCCTTTTCATATTTTTTATTGTGTATAGAAATGCAATGATTTTTGTGTGTTGACTTTGTATCATGCTACTTTGGTGAACTCATTTATCAGTTCTAGCAGTTTTTGTGTGTGGAATCTTTAGGGTTTTCTGCATATAAGATCATATCATCTGCAAACAGAAACAATTTTATTACTTCCTTCCAGTTTGGATGTCTTTTATTTCTTTTTCTTGTCTAATTGCTCTGACTAGAACTTCCAATATTGTGTTGAATGGAAGTGTCAAAAATGGGCATCCTTGCTTTGTTCCTGATTAGAGGAAAAGCTTTTAGTCTTTCACTATTGAGTCTGATGTTTGCCATGGGTTTTTCATATATGGTTTATATTGTGCTGTGGTACTTTCCTTCTGTTGTTTGTTTGTTTGTTTTGAGTGTTTTCTTTTTTATCATGAAAGTATGCTGAATTGTGTCAAATGGTTTTTCTGCATCAATTGAGATGATTGTGTGGTTTTTTTTTTTTTTCCCTCCTTCATTCTCTTAATATGGTGTAGTACAGTGATTGATGATTATATGTTGAACTATCCTTGCATTCTGGGACTAAAGCTCACTTGGTGATGATATATAATCTTTTAATATGCTGTTTAACTTGTATTTCTAGTATTTTGTGGAGGATTTTTGCATCAATGTTAATAAGAGATACTGTTTTCATTTCTTGTAGCGCCTTTGTCTGGCTCCCTTCCCCTCTCCCCCCCCCCCCCCCCCCCGCCCAGAGTTATTAGTGGCCATACAAACTGAATTAGGAAGTGTTCCCTCCTCTATAATTTTTGCAAAAGTTTGAGAAGGATTTGCATTAGTTCTTGTATAAATGTTTGATAAACTTCACCAGTGAAGCCATCAGGTCCATGGCTTTTATTTGTCAGGAAAATTTTTATTACTGATTCAGTCTCCTTACTAGTTATAGATGTATTCAGATTTTCTACTACTTCATGAATTCATCTTAGTACATTTTGTACTTAGTACATTTTAGAAATTTGTCTATTTCATCTAGGTTATCCAATTGTTTTGGCATACAATTGTTCATAGTAGTTTCTTATAGTTCTTTTTACTTCTGTAGGGTCAGGAGTAATGTCCCACTTTCATTTATGATTTTAGTAAGCTGAATCTTGTTTTTCTTGGTCCATCTAGCTAAAGGGTAGTCAATTTGTGGATCTTTCCAAAGAACCAAATTTTGGTTTTATTGACTTTCTCTATTTTTCTATTCTCTATTTCATTTGTCTCTGCTCTAATCTTTATTATTTCCTTCTTTCTGCCAGCTTTGGGTTTATTTTTTCTTCTTTTTATAGTTCCTTAAGTTACGAACTTAGGTTGCTGATTTGAGATATTTCTTGTTTGTTTGCTTGTTCATTCATTCATTCATTCATTTGTTAATTTATTTTTAATTTATTTTAGAGAGAGAGGAAGGGCAGAGGGTGAGAGAGGATTTTAAGCAGGCTTCATGCTCAGTGTGAGCCTAAAGTGGGGCTTGGTCCCACAACCCTGGCATCATGACCTGAGCTGAAATCAAGAATTGGACCCTCAAATGACTGAGCCACCCAGGCACCCCTCTTTTTTTTTTTTGATGTAAGAATTTATAGCTCTAAATTTCCCCTAAGCACTTTCACTGCATCCCATAAGTTTATGTTGTTTTCATTTTTGTTTCCAAGTATTTTCTTTTTTTTTTTTAAGTTTATTCATTGTTGAGAAATGAGAGAGAGAGACAGAACATGAGCGGGGGAGGGGCAGAGAGAGAGGGAGATACAGAATCTGAAGCAGGCTCCAGGCTCTGAGCTGTCAGCACAGAGCCCACTGTGCGGCTCGAACCCATGAACTGTAAGATCATGACCTGAGCCAAAGTCGGACGCTCAACTGACTGAGCCACCCAGGTGCCCTTGACTCCCAAGTATTTTCTAATTTCCCTTGTGATTTCTTCTTTGATCCACTGGTTGTTTAGAAGTGTGTTCTTTGATTACTACAGATTTGTGAATTTTCCAGTTTTCCTTCTGTTATTGATTTCTGACTTCATCCTGCTGTGGTCAGAGAATATACTCTGTATGATATAATGTCTTTTATTTTAACTTTTTTTTAAACATCTATTCATTTTTGAGAGATGGAAAGATAGAGCATGAGTGGGGGAGGGGCAGAGAGAAAGGGAGATACAGAACCCGAAGCAGGCTCCAGGCTCTGAGCTGTCAGCACAGAGCCCGATGCGGGGCTCAAACTCACGGACCGTGAGATCATGACCTGAGCTGAAGTTGGACACCCAACTGGCTGAGCCACCCAGGCGCCCCTTTTAAGATCTATCCTGACTTATTTTGTGGCCCAACATATAGACTATCCTGGAAAACATTCCACATGTGTTAGAGAAGAATGTGTGTGCTATTGTTGTTGGATAGAGTGTTTTGTATGTGTCTATTAGATCTAATTGGTTTATTGTGATGTGTAAGTGCTTTGTTTCCCTCCTCATCTTCTATCTCATTGCTTAATTCATTACTGAGTGGTATACTGAAATCTCCAACTATTATTGTAGAGCTGTCTATTTCTCCTTCCTATTCTGCCAATTCTTGTTTCATTTACTCTGATAGCCTGCCATTAGGTAAGTAAATGTTTATAATTGTTCTAGCTTCTTGCTGTATTAAAACTTTTATTCATATATAAAGTACTTGTCTCTTATTTCTTTGATTCAGAGTCTATTTTGTCTGATATTAATATAGCCACCTTTGCTCTATTTTGGTTACTATTTGCTTGGAGTTTTTTTCCATCCAGTTTGTATCACTGGATCTCAAATGAGTCTCTTGTAGAACACAGATTGAGTTGGGTCAGGTATTTTTATCCATTCTGCCCATGTCTGTATTTTGGTGAGTTTAATCCATTGACATTTAAAGTAATTACTGATAAGGAGGAACATCTGTCATTTTGCTATTTGTCCTCTCTATGCCTTATAGTTTGTTTGTTTTTTATCCCTCATTTCCTGTATTACTGTCTCCTTTTGTGTTTAGTCAGTTTATCTTTTTGTAAATTCCTTTCTCACTTCCTTTGTGGCTACCATGGGGATCACATTTAATCCTAAAATTATATGTTGTATTTTGGATTTATACAACTTTAACCTTGCTAAGTACAGAATTTTGCTCTTTTACAGCTCTGTCCCCATCCCTTTCAGTTGCTATTATATAATTACATCTTTATACACTATATGCCCACACACATAAACTAGTAATTCTTTTAAATGCATTATTCTCGGGGCGCCTGGGTGGCTCAGTCGGTTAAGCGTCCAACTTCAGCTCAGGTCATGATCTCATGGTCCGTGAGTTCGAGCCCCACGTCGGGCTCTGGGCTGATGGCTCAGAGCCTGGGGCCTGCTTCCCTCCCTCTTCTGTGTCTCCCTCTCTCTGCCCCTCCCCTGTTCATGCTCTGTCTGTCTCAAAAATAAATAAACGTTAAAAATAAATAAATAAATAAATAAATGCATTATTCTCTTAAATTACATAGAAAACAAAAATTTGGAGTTAATAATACTGGCTTTTAGACTGATAATTGTTTTTCTTTTTTTTTGCTTTAGATATAGTCTCTTTTAAATCATATAGAAAACAAAAAGTACAGTTACAAACTATTGTTACAATAATATTATCTTTTATAATTGCCTGTGTATCTACCATTATTGATATTTACTTCTCCATACAACTTCGAGTTACTGTCTAGTTTCCTTTCATTTCATCTTGCAGGACTCCCCTGAGCATTTCTGGCAGGACAGATCACGAACTCCCTCAGCTTTTGTATATCTGTGAATATACAGATATTAAGCTCTCCCTCACTTTTGAAGGAGAGTTTTTCCAGATATAGGTTTGTTGATTGACAGTGCTTTTTTTTTTTTTTCCTTTGAGCACTTTGAATATATCATCTCATTGTCTTCTGGCCTCCAAACTTTCTGATGAGAAATCTACTCATAATCTTATTGAGGCTCCCTTGTATGAGTGATGAGTTGTCTCTATTTGCTGCTTTCAAGATTCTCTGTCTTTTGAAAGTTTGATTTGCAAGTCTCTTTGAATTCATCTTACTTGGAGTTCATTATGATTCTTGGATGTTTATATTCCTGTCTTTCATGAAATTTGAGAAGTTTTCAGCCATTATGTCTTCAGATATTCTTTCCGTCACTGTCTTTCTCTTCGCTTCCTGGGACTCCCACAGGAGTATGTTGATTTTGATGTTGTCCCACAGGTCCCTTAGGTTCTGTTTATTCTTCTTGAATCTTTTTTCTTTCTGTTCCTTATACTCAGTAATTTCCATTGTCCTGTCTTCAAGTTCACTGATTCTTTTTTCCGCCTACTTAAAATCTGTCTTTTAATAGCGCCAGTGAATTTTTCATTTCAGTTATTGTACATTTTAGCTCTAGAATTTCTTCTTAGTTTCTTTTAACATCTTTACTGATATTCCATTTTTTTCATCGATCATTTTCTTGATTTTCTGCACATCTTCCTTTAGTTCTTTAAGCATCTTCAAGACAGTTGTCTTACAGTCTTTGTCTCATATATCTGCCATCAGATTTTTTTCAGGGTGTTTCTGTTGATTTATTTTCTTCATCTGAATGGACCATACTTTCCTCTTTCTTTGTATGACTTCTAATTTTTCTGTTGTTGTTGAACACTGGACATTTGAATCTAATAATGTAGTAACTGTGGAAATCAGATTCTCTTACTCGGTGATTGCTATTTTTAGCTTGTTTTTGTTTTTCTGATTGTTGTAGGCTGTCTGTGCTGAGGTTCAGCCCACGTTATAAATTTAAGGTCTTCTTAGGTCTTTTTCTGAGCCTCTCCCTGGGCATTCACAGTCAGTTTCTAATTTTCCCCATTTTTGCCGTTGCTTTGAATGTTTTAGTGTTTAATACCTGGCTCCCCAAAAAGAGGAAAAGAGAAAAATGGAAGGTGGAGAAAAGGGAACCAGCCTTTTAAGTCCTTAGGAAGTCACTTTATGTGGAGGGAGAGGGACTTGCAACAATGTGGGGAAGCACACCTGATCAAAGCGTGGATCTCTGATATTTGGAGAATGGCATCCTTTTTGCCCACCCCGCTTCCTGCATGCTGTATGTAAGCTACTCCAGGAACACATGCACAGCTGTCTGCCATGTGGCTGTCTGCCATGTGCTAAGAGCTGTAATCGGGGAATACTGCCACCTTAATGACATTAAATCTCCCAATCCACAAACATGGGATATTTTTCCATTCGTTCAGGTCTTCAATTTCTTCCAGTGATGTCTTAGTTTTTAGCGATGAGTTCTGCACTTATTTTGTTAAATTTAATCCTTAATGTTTTTCTTTTTATGCGATTGTAAATGGAGATGTTTTTGTAATTTCAATTTTGGGTTATTCATTGCTAGTATTTAGAAATACAATTTACTATTGTATATTGGTCTTTTATTCTACAATCTTGCTGAACTAATTTATTAGCTCTAATCGTTTGTGGATTACACAAATACATACATACACATTCTCTATATATTCGTGTTATCTATGAATACACATAATTTTACTTTTTCCTGTCCAATCTGGATGCCTTTTTTCTTTCTTTTTCTTGCCCAATACCCTGGCTAGAACTTCTAGTACATTGTTGAATAGAAATAGTGAAGGTGGGCATCCTTTGTTTTGTTCCTGATCTTAGAGGTAAAGCATCCAATTTTCACTATTAAATATGTTAGCTATGTTTTCTAGATGGCTTTTATCCGCTTGAAGAAGTTCCCTTCAATTTCTGGTTCATTTAGTGTTTTTATTAGGAAAGGGTATTGGATATTGTGCAACACTTTTTCTGCTTGTACTGATGATGATTGTGTGGGGTTTTTTTCTTTATTCTATTAATATGGTGTATTACCGTGATTGATTTTTTTTTATGTTGTACCACCTTTGCACTCCTGGGATAAGCCTTACTTGGTCATATATAAACCTTTTTATATGTTTATGGATTCAGTTTGATGTGTTGTTTTGTTTTGTTTTGTTTGTGAGGATTTTGCATCTATGTTCATAAGAGATGTTGCTCTGTAGCTTTCTTGTGATGTCTCTGTCTGGTTTTGGTATCGGGGTAATACTGGGCTCATATATGAGTTGGGGGGTATTTTCCCTCCCCCATTCTGTTTTGTTTTTTGGGAGTTTTTTTTGAGGGGCATAAATAGTTTAGAAGATACTGGTGTTAATTCTTCTTTAAATATTTGATAAGATTCAGGAGTGAGGGGCGCCTGGGTGGCGCAGTCGGTTAAGCGTCCGACTTCAGCCAGGTCACGATCTCGCGCTCCGTGAGTTCGAGCCCCGCGTCAGGCTCTGGGCTGATGGCTCGGAGCCTGGAGCCTGTTTCCGATTCTGTGTCTCCCTCTCTCTCTGCCCCTCCCCCGTTCATGCTCTGTCTCTCTCTGTCCCAAAAATAAATTAAAAAAAAAAAAATGTTAAGATTCAGGAGTGAGTTATCTGATTCTGGGCTTCTCTTTGTGGGAATTTCTTTCCATTACTATTTCAATGTATTGTTATATGTCATTGAGATTTTCTGTTTCTTTTGAGTGAGGAATTTGCATCTTTTTAGGACTCTTTCCATTTCATGTAGGTTATCTAATTTGCTTTTATATAATCGTTCATACCTTTCTCATTTCTGTAAGATTCAGTACTAATAGCTTTTCTTTCATTCCTGTTTTTACTAATTTGAGACTTCATTCTTTCCCCCACTCCCAGAGATGTCTTTATTTAAAAAAAAGAAAACAAAAAACAGCATTTAACCATGTGCACATGTGCTAGGGTCACTGTGATGGTACCAGCCTTTCATTTTTATTTATTTTTATTTTTATTATATGTATTTACTTTTAAAATTTATTTTTAATTTTTTTAATGTTTATTTTACTTTTGAGAGAGAAAGAGAGACAGAGTGTGAGTGGGGGAGGGGCAGAGAGCAAAGGAGATGTAGAATCGGAAGCAGGCTCCAGGCTCTGAGCTGTCAGCACAGAGCCCAACTTGAGGCTCGAGTCCACAGACCGTGAGATCATGACCTGAGCCGAAATCAGACGCTTAACTGACTGACCCACCCAGTGCTCATTTTTTTTTTAATTTTTTTTTTAACGTTTTATTTATTTTTGAGACAGAGAGAGACAGAGCATGAACGGGGGAGGGGCAGAGAGAGAGGGAGACACAGAATCGGAAGCAGGCTCCAGGCTCTGAGCCATCAGCCCAGAGCCCGACGCGGGGCTCGAACTCACGGACCGCGAGATGGTGACCTGAGCTGAAGTCAGACGCTTAACCGACTGAGCCACCCAGGCGCCCCATCAGTGCTCATTTTTTAATCTATATCGAAGTTAGTTAGCCTATAGTGCAACAATGATTTCAGGAGTAGATTCCACTGATTCATCCCCTATGTATAACACCCAGTGCTCATCTCAACAAGTGTCTTCCTTAATGCCCCTTACCCATTTAGCCCATCCTCCCTCCAGCAACCCTCAGTTTGTTCTCTGTAATTAAGAGTCTCTTATGTTATGTCCCCCTCCCTACTTTTATATCATTTTTGCTTCCCTTCCCTTATGTTCATCTGTTTTGTATCTTAAGGTCCTCGTATGAGTGAAGTCCTATGATATTTGTCTTTCTCTGACTGGCTAGTTTCACTTAGCATAATACCCTCTGGTTTCATCCACGTAGTTGCAAATGGCAAGATTTCACTCTTTTTGATTGCCGAGTAATACTCCATTGTGTGTGTGTGTGTGTGTGTGTGTGTGTGTGTGTGTATCTTCTTTATTCATTCATCTGTCGATGGACATACTTTGGCTATTGTCGATAGTGCTGCTATAGACATTGGGGTGCATGTGCCCCTTTGAAACAGCACACCTGTATCCCTTGGATAAATACCTAGTCGTGCAATTGCTGGGTTGTGGGGTAGTTTATTAATTTTTTGAGGAACCTCCATACTGTTTTCCAGAGTGGCTGCACCAGAGACGTCATTCTTTTCTTCTTGGTCAGTCTAGCTAAAGTTTTGCCGATTTTGGTGATCTTTTTTGAAGACTGCATATACTTTATTCATTTATTAACAAGTATAATCATATTTAATCATATTTAAGAAAAATATGATCAAGAAGCATAAGATCATAAACCTATGCTTACCTATGTCAACTATATACTAAGAATATATTCATATTAATTGAATATGTAGGAAGATATTCCTTAAGACACATTTAAAGTAAAAGAATAAATTTAGTAAGCAGAGTTTGTGGTAGTTTTAAGATTGAAGAGTGCAGTACTGAGACAGATAGACAGTATCCCTGCCCACTGTCTTCCAGTCTGGGAGACCGTGAAACCTGCCTTTACCAGGAAGTGGCATACACACTGGCCAGGGAAGTTCAGGCTCCTGTAGGAGCCCACGGCAGTCATGTGACCTGGCGGGCTGTCATTGGAGAAGCTGAGTTTGGCTGTGCCACCTCTCCTGCTACCCAGCCCTTACTGGCTGCCTGGACAGCAGCTAGCTTGGTGATTCCCTTCGGGCTCCGTGGTCATGGGGCTGGCGGGGGTGGGGCATGAGATGAAGGCAGATGGAGACAGTGGGTGGTCAGGCCTTCACCAGAGGGCTGGATAACACCTTTCCTCTCATCCCTGCCTGCCTGGCATCCTCCAACTCTGAAGGGCAGGACATGGGGCAGGAGTGATACCAAGTACTCTGCCCTGGTGGGTCAGGGGACCTATCAGTGCCGCACACTCCACCAAGCCCCCTGGAGGCAGGTGAGACACAACAGGGAAACTGATTCCCAGAGGTAGATCAGATGTGTCCAAGCCCCCTGAGAGCCACAATCAGTCCATTTGATGCCTCTTTCCTTGTGCCCCACAGCATTTGAAAACAGCCTGGGCTCTGGCTGGCTCAGTGGGAAGAGGAGGAGTCCCCTGCAGATGCTGTATGATGCGGACCAGGTAGGTGGACAGACACCCACCCAGTGATGCCTCCCTCTACCTCCAGCCCCGGGAACCTGAAAGCCCACGTGTAGACCCGCTGTCATGGGACTGGAGTCCGCAGGAGGGCATGACGAAGCTTCCTCGGTAGTCAAGGCTCTGTGCAGAGAGGAGAATGCCTGTGACAAGGGCAAATCTTGGGGCAAGCTGGGAGATCCGCCCACCCACCCTCCACCATTGACCCAACAACAGACTGAGGCCACACTGTGCCAGACACTCTTTTGTGCATTGTGGGTATAAAAGACTGAAGCAGACCCTTAGGAGGTCTAGTGGGGAGACGGTAATTAAGTGAACCCCCAGATTTTAGTACCCGCTGTGGTAGGGGGTAGGCTACCTGCCCTCGCAGTGTTCTCAGGCACACGGACCGGGAGGCTTGCTGGCCCGTGCACTCCACTTCTGCTCTGGGCCTGCCGGGAGCACCCACAAATCCCAGCCCCCCTCCCCGCCATGGTTATACCCCACTGAGAGCCACAGGCCCCTGGCTCACACACACCCCAGCACGTACAAGGAGAGGCACCCATTCAGACAGCATGTGTGGACCACCTACTGTGTGCAGTCTGTGCTCGGGATGCTGCTGATCCAGCGGCAAGCAGGTCAGCTGGGTCCCTGACCTGGTGCAGCTGACATTCCCATGGGGCGGGGGGAAGACATCATCCCATTGCCACCTGCATTAACCTGTGACTCGTTTGCATCAGGGCAGCCCTAGGTGCAATAAGAGATGGACCAGGAGGGTTCTCGTTTAGATCGGGGGCTGTGGGGGGGAGGGGAGCCTCTCTGAGAAAAGGACATAGGAGCTGAGAACTGCTGAAAAAATGTTGAGAAACAAACAGTAGGGGGCTGAGTGCCTGGAGGTGAGGGGGCAACGGAAGAGGGGGTGTGAGGTGAGCCAAGAGTAGGCAGCAGCTTGGTGGTGCCTGGCAGGTGGGGAAAGGGTAAGAGGGAGCCATAGAGGGTTTTAAGCTGGGGAGAATGATCAGACAGGTTGGGTAGGTAGCTGTTCACTGAATCCCTAAGTGCTGAGCCAAAGGGGCCTGTGGAGCTTATCTGACCTTGGGTTTCAGGTGTAAAGGCCTTGGTTCAGAGAGGGTGACTGGCTTGCTCTGGACCACACAGCAAGCTGAGGGCAGGCCAAGCTCTCTGTAGGATCCTGGGCCCCGCTAGTTCCACAGGCCCCTGAGGGTCAGATGGAGTTGGCTCAGCCCCCTAATGGCCTGAGGTCGCACTGACTGTTGGGTGTTAAGGCCCTGGGAGCTTAGCACCTTGCAGCTGAGAAATAAAAGTAATAAAAATAATCCGGCCAGTGAGTGCTAACTGTGTACCAGACACTTCAGTTCTGTGAACATATTTAGTCCTCATGGCAACCCTACAAGGTAGGGCTGTAGGGCTGTTGTTTTCCCTGTTTAAAGATGAGGAAACTGAGGCAAAGGGAGGCCAAGGACACAGAGAAGGTGACAGAGCTCATAAGGACTAGAGCCACGCTAAGGATGCAGGCAGCTGAGTCCAATCAGGCCAGGAGAGAGGAGAGTTGTAGCTGCAAGACTCGGTCCTGGACCAGCAGGCGTAGTGGCAGCTTCTGAGTCCTAAGTGGCCTGAGTTGAGAGTTCCAGCTTCTGTACTCGAGAGCTGTAGGCAACTCATTTCTTCTGAGCCTCAGTTTTCTCACTTGTATGGAGATAACATTGCCTGTCTTGGTATTTACGGAGCTCCAAGCGACAGAAAAGCTGACTTTAAGCCATTAGGACAGTCGGTGTTTACTTCCCAAGATGCTCAGAGACCAGCCAGCCCTCTGGAACAGCATCATGTTGGCATCGTCATCGTCTGGATGTTGATATTTGTTTCATGTCTTGTTGTCTCCTGACTGCAATCTGACTGCCAGGGCTCCGGACCTCTCCTCCTAGGACAGTAGCCCCGAGCAGAAAGGGAGGGGGGCAGGCAAAGGTTTTTTTCTTCAAGGGCCCTCTCTTTTTGTGCTGAAGTCTTTCCTGGGACTCATCTAGCAGACTTTCCTGTAATCTCTTTGGTCAAAGCCAAGCTACGTGTGCACCGCTGGCCCCAGAGCTTTCGTGAAGTTGTGTGAGGTTGCTGTGACTGGTTCTTCCCCAAGGCTGGGCACACGACCTACCACAATTGAGGTCTGCTGTCAGGAAAGGTGGCCCAACAGGTGGGGAGATGGCCAGTATTCCGTGCCATAGGAAATATGTTGGGTTGTCTGGAAGCTGAAAGCAGACCTGGGCTGTGGGGCACCTGGATGCAGCCTCTCCTGGCACTCGTGTGCAGCCAGGCTTCTGAGAGCAACCCTGTGAGTCTGCCTTAGAGAGTAGGGGATCCTCCCAGGCCCCCCACAGCCGTGGCTGAACTTTGCAGCCACCTTTCAGTGCGATTTTGAAAAGGTAACATAAGCACGATAGGGCATTCAACCTCCCAAAAAGTACATACAGTGAAGAGTACCTCTCCTTCCCACCCTGTTCCTGCTGACCCCTGGAGGTGACCAGTTAGTCTCCTGTGTGTCCTCCCAGGCACGTTCTGGGTATGTGTGTAGTGTCCAGTGCTCAGTCATGTGCTCAGGTCACTTTGCCAAAATCACACCTACAGGGCATATATGTCCTTTCTCTCTGCTTTATGTTTTAATTGTGAAAAATTCAAACATATACAGAAGTACAAAGTACATTAAACCCCCATGTTCCCATCACCCAGTTTGAACAGTCATCAACTCTTATCCAGTCCTATTTCATCCAGACCCTTCTCCCCTCCATTCCTACCTGGGATTATCTGGAAGCAAATCACATCCTTGTTTATTCTGTGACAATGTCAATATATATCTAAAAGAGAGGCTCCCCACAACCTATCCTTTTCTGAAACATTTATTTCCTTCCCCAACCCTTTTTAAGCCCAAAGTGTGGGGTGTTGACTCTTGTTCTGTATTTCAGCTTTTTCACTGAAAGTATCGTGGATTTATTATTTTTTTTAATGTTTATTTTTGAGAGACAGACAGAGACAAAGTGCAAGCGGGGGAGGTGCAGAGAGAGGGAGACACAGAATCCGAAGCAGGCTCCAGGCTCTGAGCTGTTGGCACAGAGCCCGATGTAGGGCTTGAACTCATGGACCATGAGATCATGACCTGAGCTGAAGTCGGACACTCAACCAACTGAGCCACCCAGGTGCCCCAGTATCTTGGATTTCTGCAGGATGCTTTTAAAGGCACCAGAAGCACAACTGAGCATACATGCATGTGTGCGCACACGCGCACACACACACACACACACACACACACACACACACATCCCTGCCCCCTCCCCCCAGCGTCAGATACTCTCATGAAGGCACGGGGTACAGTGTGCCCCCATTTCAGAGGCTGCTTTGTCCCCTTGCAATGGAAGCACTCAGAAGGCTTTTTTCTTAACTGAGATATAACTCAAATACCATAAAACTCACTTTTAAAGTGTACAATTCAACGGGTTTTAGTGTATTTACAAGGCTGCATAGCTGTTGCCACTCTAATTGCAGAACGCTTTCGTGACTCCAGAAAAGAAACCCAGCACCAGTTAGCAGTCACTCCCCCTTGTCCCCTCCCACCCGCCCTTGACAACTAGCAATATGCTTTCTGTCTCTGTGGATCTATTCTGGACATTTCTTATAAATGGAATCTATCCGACAACATATGGCCTTTTGTGCCTGGCTTCCTTCACTTAACATGGGCAATCTTTTCAAGTTTCATCCATGTTTTAGGGTGTATCAGAATTTCCTTTGGGGGCGCCTGGGTGGCTCAGTCTGTTGAGCACCCGACTCTTCATTTTGGCTCAGGTCGTGATCTCATGGTTTGTGAGTTTGAGCCCCATGTACTGTCAGCATGGAGACTGCTTGGGATTCTCTCTCTCCCTCTCTCTCTACCTCTCCCCCATGCTCACTCTGTCTCTCTCTCTCAAAATAAACACTGAAAAAAAGAATTTTCTTTCTTTTATTGGCTGAATAATATTCTATTGTATGGATATGCTACATACTATTTATCCATTCTTTGTTGATGGACATTTGGGTTGTTTCCAAACCTTTTGGCTATTATGAATAACGTTGCTGTCAACATCATTTACAAGTTTTGGTGTGACATATGTTTCTAGTTATCTTGGTATATACCTAGATGTGGAGGGCTGGATCATATGTTTATTTATTATTTTTTGAGAAGCTGCCAAGCTTTCCACAACAGCTATATCATTTTACACTCTCAACAGCAATGAATGAAGGTTCCATTTTCCCACATCATCAACAATGTTTGTTGTTGTCTTTTTTTTATTATGTCTTGAAGGTTTTTAAGGCAATTCTGAGGAATTAAAAACACTCTCCTAGAAACTCCTGAACCAGGAAGAGGAGGGGTGGGAGGGGGGTTGGAGGGTTAGTCTTGGAAGTAGAGAACCTGTTTAGTGCAGAAGGGACTTGAGGAAAGGAGGAGGGATGGGTGGGAGGTGGTGGCTTGGGTCTTAGCATGGCCGAGGCAGGCTAGGAGGGGCTGGCCTGAGTGTCCTAATACTACCTAATTAATAGAGTCGTAAAGTGCACAGAAGACTTTCTGGCACACAGTGGGTGCTAGATAAATGCTCGATGTTAATATCTCACAGAAGAGAGACAGGCTTCAGAGAGGGCAAGCTTCCTGCCCAGGCACTGAAGTTAGAGATGGTTGGCGGTAATAAAAAGAAATCAAGACCCGCAGGAACATACAGAAGTAGCTCATTTTATCATTGAACAAAAAATATCTCGGTAGCCTGCAAGTGGCTACATTTTTCAACTCTATATGGATTTAAAGTATACTGTTCGTATACACTATGCTTTCAGTAAAAAGGGAGCGGATATTCAATCTGCGCCCACCCTTACCACTCTGATGATATAACTTCTTTATCAGGCTTACTCTGATGTGGTCATATTCATTCTGAGGCCTTCCTCGGTCCTGAGCACCCAACACTTGTTTGTCACATCCTTCCACGTGCCTCAGCGAGGTCAGAGCCATTTCTCCCCAAGTTCAGGTCCAGGACAGATCCCTGGGTCCCAAATCACAGAGCGATCAGTGGCAGTTGCTGGGGTTTCAGTCCCCCATTCCTTCGCCGCGGCCGGGTGGGCGAAGGGCCCGCAGCGCTGACCCGTCCGTCCCCCGACCTGTCGCCCGCAGGGCCCGCGCTCGGCCATGGCCGAGGTGCACCGGCAGCGGCGCGACCTGCTGCGGCGCGCCTGCAGCCGCCACACACGGCGGCAGCGCCTGCTGGGGCCCGAGGACCTGCGGCACGTGCTGGTGGACGACGCGCACGGCCTGCTCTACTGCTACGTGCCCAAGGTGGCCTGCACCAACTGGAAGCGCGTGCTGCTGGCGCTGAGCGGCCGCGCCCGCGGCGACCCGCGCGCCATCCCCGCGCACGAGGCGCACGCGCCGGGCCGCCTGCCCTCGCTGGCCGACTTCAGCCCGGCCGAGATCAACCGGCGCCTGCGCGCCTACCTGGCCTTCCTCTTCGTGCGCGAGCCCTTCGAGCGCCTGGCGTCGGCCTACCGCAACAAGCTGGCGCGGCCCTACAGCGCCGCCTTCCAGCGGCGCTACGGCACGCGCATCGTGCGGCGCCTGCGGCCGCGCGCGCACCCGGACGCGCTGGCCCGCGGCCACGACGTGCGCTTCGCCGAGTTCCTGGCCTACCTGCTGGACCCGCGCACGCGCCGCGAGGAGCCCTTCAACGAGCACTGGGAGCGCGCGCACGCTCTCTGCCACCCGTGCCGCCTGCGCTACGACGTGGTGGGCAAGTTCGAGACGCTGGCGGAGGACGCGGCCTTCGTGCTCGACCTGGTGGGCGCGCCGGGCCTGCGCTTCCCCGCGCCGCCGCCCCGGGCCAAGGCGGCCGCCGCGCGCGACCTCGCCGAGCGCCTCTTCCGGGACATCAGCCCCTTCTACCAGCGGCGTCTCTACGACCTCTACAGGATGGATTTTCTGCTCTTCAACTACTCTGCTCCTTCCTACCTGCGGCTGCACTAGGCCGCGGAGTCCCGGTGGAGCCTGGCATGTGGATGCCCCAGGGTCTCGGGTGGACCGGAGAGTGTGCATTTCTGGTGGTCCCCACCCCCACCGTCCCCTGCACCTCCATGCTGGTGCCACCCGCCCGGGACTCCACTCTAAGTACCACTGCCCCCGCGATTCCCTGATTGGCCAGCACGCCTGGCCAGGTTTAGGTGCAGTCCACCTTGTGTGACTGCCTGTCACTTGACGCTTGCTTCCTCTGACTGCTCCAGCTGGACGGCCTTTCTCCAGACCCCTGGATGGGAGAGCATTGAATAACTAGTCTGTTTTCGTTTGAGGCCATTTTGGGGGTCGGCTTTGCCCCCAAACCTGTCTGTGGTGCAACAGAGCAGAAATGATGGTTCAGTGTGACCTCTTCACCTCACCTGCTTTGGTGGTCACATCCCTGTCCCTCGATGGGCTCAGGCTAGAGCCATCTGTGCCAGTGGGCATGGCTCTGGAGCCCATCCTGAGTTGCCTTCCACTCTGCCTGTCACAGAGCAGCACTGTGTCTGGCCCCACCTTTGACCTCAGTCTGGCCAGATCCCAAGTCTTCCATGTGTGCTCACAGAGCTCAGAATGGTGCCCGGTTTTATAGGACCTTGGTGAGCTGGGGAGCTCATGTTTTTGAAATAAACGTTTTGTTATTTTCTGACGTTTGGAGTTTCTCTGCTTCACTTTGCCATTTGCTCTGCTCCATGGGGTTGTCCGATCTCGGGGATCTCAACAAACCTCTGAGCCTCAGTTTTCCTTTGCTGCTAAATGGCACAAAAATGCCAGGTGGTCAGGAAGATCAGACGAGAGAGAGACGGAGAGCCTGGGTTACCTTCACAGCAGTGCACCGGTGTGAAGGGCTATATGGGTAGCGGGGTAAGGAGTCTGTGCACTGTGGACGGGGCGTGCTAAATTCTGCCTGGAGGGGCAACTGGGAGAACTTGGGGGGGGAGTCTAACCTTTCGATCTGCTTAGGCTGAAGATCAAAGCTGAAACCAGCTCAGTGTGTATATGTGTGTGTGTGTGTGTGTGTGTGTGTGTGTGTGTGTATTTGCAGCGTGTGTCAGGCCGCTTGGCAAGGAGTATCCACCCTTCTGGCTTTGGGAAGACAGCCAGCTGTGGGAGTGCTCCCTTAGGAAGGACTGAAAGTCCCCTTAGTGACTGGTTGAATATATGGTGTCCTCTTTCAGTTTCCTTGGATGATAAAGTAAAATGCCAGTACTTTGGGAAGAACAGGGCAGGGTACACTTGAGGTTTGAGAAACAGACATCAGAACACAGCTGAGGTAGGACAGCTTGGCAGGGATGAGGCCAAACTTCCCTGGTGGTGCCCCCACACCCTGCAGTGAGGGCCTGTGAGCCTGGTCACAGGGCCAGGCTGGCCGGGACCGGCAACTCAGTCACATTCATGCCTCGGGTTTTGTTGATGTTGTTCCCTGTGTCTGCAGTGGATGCTCTTCCCTCCAGGCCAGTCCTAGGGTTCCCTCTTCTCAGGAGCCTGCTGAGGCCTTCACGGCCACTGTGTTCTGGGCCCTGCCAGTGGGGCTCAGTGGCAGCCAGCCCTGTGAACTTGGGGAGGGGCCGCCTCTGGGCTCCCTGTGAAGTCTCACCCCACTCACTGGAGGGCTGTGGAAAGCCCAGGATCCTGAACCGTTACCAGGGGGAGGGGCCGGGCCTGTGACATGCCCGGAGGCCCTGTGTCCTTGTTCCTGGCCCCTGTTGCCCACATGCTCCCCCGTATGCTATACACACAACCGTGTCCCACACCACATCCTGGTCAGCTGTCGCACACCCACTTCGATGGCACACACCTTTGTTCCGAGCTTCCTTGGTGCCCACACAGCCTGTGATGTGACCTGTTTGCTGAGGTTATCACCCACTCAGGTGTCACCCAGAACCAGGTGGTCACCTTTAGAAGTCACCCTCCCGTTCGGTCATCACACGACCTGTTGCCATCTCCTGGGTGCCTGCTGCATCCTGTAGCTCATCACATGCACGCACACTCCGTCATGCGGGAGAGGCACTCCACTGCCCGCCCCCAGCTGATGGCACCTGATGTACTCTCTGCTGTGACCGCAAGGCCCACACCCCAGGCCTTCTAGGGTTAGAGGCACCCCTTCCTCCTGTCCTGCTGGCCCTGGGGGATTCGTCGTGCTCCGGTGTCCTCTGACCTGCTTCCTCTCTGGCTGGCGCCAGAACGTGTCTGTCCTCACTGATCACAGGCTGACTGCCCACCCCTCAATGGCAAGGTCCCAGCTGGGTCCTCCGATGGCCCGAGGAAGACGGGGTCTCACGTGAATAGCTGGACAAGACAAGAGGGCGCCCAGATTTTCTGTTAAAACGCTGCACCAGTTCCTAAAGGGATCCAAAGCACAAACTGGGCATTTTATTTTTTTTTTTTTCTTTTTTTTTTTTTTTCAACGTTTTTTTTTTTTTTTTTTTTTTTTTTTGGGACAGAGAGACACAGAGCATGAACGGGGGAGGGGCAGAGAGAGAGGGAGACACAGAACCGGAAACAGGCTCCAGGCTCCGAGCCATCAGCCCAGAGCCTGACGCGGGGCTCGAACTCACGGACCGCGAGATCGTGACCTGGCTGAAGTCGGACGCTTAACCGACTGCGCCACCCAGGCGCCCCCAAACTGGGCATTTTAATGTACTGGGAACTTTTATTTCCTGGTTTTCCATCTCTCAGAACTGAGTGGTGCTGGTCACCACCCTCCCCAGCGTGGAAGTGACACCGGTGGGTTGGGTTGCAAAGACTTGTTTAGAATGTTTTAGCGTTCTGCTGTTTCTGGCTTTGTCAGGAAAACGTTTCCCGGATTTTTTGTAGTTATGGTATTGGTTTGTTTTTGTTGTGTTGTGTTTTGTTTTTTCAGTTTTATTTTGTGGCTTTGTCATCCAGGCGGCTTCCTGGGAGGCTTATTTCCATCATTTAAAGTTGTGCTAAAAAAAATCCCCGGTTCTTTGTAACAACAGCACTTCATGCATTATTCAGTTTCGGAATCGCAGCCAGTGGCATCTGCTGGCCTTGGCGACTGGCTGGGTGGCCTCCGGGTGAAGGCAAGGCTCATAGCTGCTCAGGTTGCTGGGTCGTTACGGCACCCTGCCAGGTCGGTGGGCCATGCCTCGGGGTGCTGCCCTTCCCCACGGGCCTGCAGCCCTCTTCCTGGGGTGAAGGCGCGGCTGCCTGCGGCACAAGTTCAACAACGGTGACTCCTCTTGTTCAGCAGAAGGGAGTCAGAACAACTGCTCCATGGAGCCACTGGGGACACAGACTCCTTCTCTCCTGTTGCTCCCCCGTCCCTAGGCTGTAGCCCTCCTCCACGTGGTCCGCAAGACCAGATCGTCCTCTTCCCAAGCATCAGAATGTTGAAGACGCAGACTGTGGATGGATTCCACATTCTTCCTCCACTCAGGTGCCATCGGCCAGAGCCTACCATAGCAGCCTACCTACCGCTATGCCCCTGCTTCAGGGGAGACTGGGGACAGTACCCACCCCACCCCCGGCCCACATCCCGCTAACCACTTCCAGGTACTGTGCCCCAGTGGCTCCCAGCCACCGCACCTGCAGCCCTCCTGTGGGTTCCCTCTGACCTGCTTGGCCTGAACACAGGGATATTGGGTGTGAGGGAGTCGGTGTCCCCAGGCAGCCCTCAACCCACGTCTGCTGGAAGTTGGGGGACAAATACTGCAGCCTTTGCCCCTCCGGTGGGATACCATTGAGGCATGACCTGCAGAGTTCTCCCCTGGGATTCAGTGGCGCCAGCTCAAGAGCACACCCCCTGCCTCCTTTCTCGTCCCCATGTCTCTCTGGGGCTTCCTGGAATCTCTTCCCAATGACACTACTTGCATCCATATCCTTATCTCCAGATCTGCTCCAGGGGGAACCCAGCTTGGGATAGGGGACCAGTCAGGACTCCATTGCAGACTTGCTTTTATTTCATTGGTCCCTAAATGATCGGCAATTGGGTTAATTTGTGTCCGTTAGCGTTACTGTGCCGCGGTGAATGTCCCTGCATAGTTCTCGTCCTGCGTGTGTGGGTACGATCGCAGGATAAATTCTTAGAAGACAGATCCACACCCCTGGGCATGCTGTTGACTGTGCCTGTTCCTCGGGTGGCTTCAGCTCTCTGCCGATGTATGTTTTACTGTGGCTGTGCTCATGGCACCAGGACAATCCGGGATCTGGATGTTCGCACTTAAATGCTGGTGGCATGCCCCAGGTTGCTCTATGGGCCGCTGTGATATGCTTACCTCATCCCTCTGCACTCAAACATTTAGGTGTTGTCCATTTTCCTGTGAGGACTCCTGCTGTGCATGCTTCCTGAAAGGTCTGTTTTCTTCTTTGAGGACATCATGGACGGAGAAACACTCGGCACACAGCAGGACCGACAGACAGCTCCTTTGTTTTTTTCTATTTTACTTATTTATTTTTAAGTTACATCCAAGTTAGTTAGCATAAAGTGCCATAATGATTTCAGGAGTAGAATCCAGTGATTCATCCCCTGTGTGTCCCCAACAAGTGTCTTCCTTGATGCCCCTTACCCATTTAGCCCATCCCCCACCCACAAGCCCTCCAGTAACCCTCAGTCTGTTCTCCGTATTTAAGAGTCTCTTAGGTTTTGTCCCCTTCCCTGTTTTTATATTATTTTTGCTTCCTTTCCCTTATGTTCATCTGTTTTGTCTCTCAAAGTCCTCATATGAGTGAAGTCATATATTTGTCTTTCTCTGACTAATTTCGCTTAACATAATACCCTCCAGTTCCATCCACGTAGTTGCAGATGGCAAGATTTCATTCTTTTTGATTGCCGACTGATACTCCATTGTGTATATATACCACATCTTCTTTATCCATTCATCCATTGATGGACACTTGGGCTCTTTCCATACTTTGACTATTGTTGATAGTGCTGCTATAAACATTGGGGTGCATGTGCTCCTTCGAAACAGCACATCTGTATCCCTTGGATAAATACCTAGTAGTGCCATTGCTGGGTCATAGGGTAGTTCTATTTTTAATTTTTGAGAAACCTCTATGCTGTTTTCCAGAGTGGCTGCACTAGTTTGCATCCAGATAGCTCCTTCTTCCCTAAATATTCTTTTTTTTAATGTTTATTTTTGAGAGAGAGAGAGAGACAGAGTGTGAGTGGGGGGAGAGGCAGAAAGAGAGGGAGACACAGAATCTGAAACAGGCTCCAGGCTCTGAGCTGTCAGCACAGAGCCCGACGTGGGACTCGAACCTATGAACCATGAGATCATGACCTGAGCCGAAGTCTGACGCCCAACCGACTGAGCCACCCAGGCGCCCCTCGAGATACTCATTTTAAAAGGTTAGGAGGTCGGGGCGCCTGGGTGGCGCAGTCGGTTAAGCGTCCGACTTCAGCCAGGTCATGATCTCACGGTCCGTGAGTTCGAGCCCCGCGTCAGGCTCTGGGCCGATGGCTCGGAGCCTGGAGCCTGTTTCCAATTCTGTGTCTCCCTCTCTCTCTGCCCCTCCCCCGTTCATGCTCTGTCTCTCTCTGTCCCAAAAATAAATAAAAAACGTTGAAAAAAAAAAAATTTAAAAAAAAAAAAAAAAAAGGTTAGGAGGGTGGGGCGCCTGGGTGGCTCAGTCGGTTAAGCGTCCGACTTCGGCTCAGGTCACGATCTCGCGGTCCGTGAGTTCGAGCCCCGTGTCAGGCTCTGGGCTGATGGCTCAGAGCCTGGAGCCTGTTTCCGATTCTGTGTCTCCCTCTCTCTCTGCCCCTCCCCTGTTCATGCTCTGTCTCTCTCTGTCTCAAAAATAAACGTTAAATAAATAAATAAATAAATAAAAGGTTAGGAGGGAGATGTGGTTACCTTTGGCAGAGGGAGGCGGCAGCGGGCCGCTGGAGAAGAAGCTCCCAGGCAGGTGTAAGCATCGGTCACGTGTCACTTGATCCTTCTGCTGCATCACAGGCGTGCAGCACTGTATTGTGTATATATCAAGTAGGACACAGCTGTGCACGTTGCAGGAAAACTCCTGAGACACACACGGTCCAAGTGGAGGTCAGCTGGGTCCGACCCCAGCAGGAGGGGGCCCTGGGGGTCCCTGCTTCCTTCTACCACCAGATGCTGCATGGTACACCAGGCCTGCTTCCCACCTGGGCCTGGAGGGAGGGAGGCCCAGAGTCCTTTGCTGGGGTGTCCACCCTGCGGCAGTCCTCTGCACCCCAGACACCCCAGGAGCAGGCAGCAGAACTGACTTCTGCCTCCTGCAGGCTGAGAACCAGCACCCACCTGTCCCAGGGCCTGGGGAGGGCCCCTTTGCAATTCTCACTCCACTGGGGACCTCATTCCCCCTTCTTTCTGGAATAGGGCCCTTGTCCACCTTACTCAGTGCAGCCCCCATAGCCATTTTCAGGGTCCCCACACCCTCTCTCCTAGGGAGAGGGCTATCGTTAGTGTCCCCAATTTTATTCACCCAAGGACTCCAAGGTGACATCCTAGTCCCTCTCTTTGTAGAACAGAGCAGAGGAAACCCTCACATCCTCAGCAGGCACCCTCCTACCTAGTGCCGCCATTACAAACTCCAAAGCAGTTGGTATTACGTATACTTCCTTTGAAGACTTTGTAATGCACTGACGGCGTGCTGTTAGGTTCATGTATGAAAATTGCTGAAATTAGTAGCTCTGTCGCCAAGTTCCCCAGTTCTACCCAGAGGTAGATTGTTACCTACTACACACACACACACACACACACACACATGCAGGAGCATATCAGCCACACTTCTGCTGTGCCTTTAAAAAATTCTTAATATGCTTTGTGGATTGGTCGAGAGCATTATATCAAGAGCTGTTTCTTCATTTCCGTAGCCGCCTACTGTTTCAGGGTACAGCCCTGATGTCACCGAACAGCCCCCTGTTAGTGGATATTAGGTGGCCTCCGATGCTTCGCTGTTTCTTAGGGAGCTGTCATGAATGTTTTGTCCACATACGTTTCCTCACATGTGTGAGTACATCTTTGGAATCAGTTCTTGGAAATGACGTCCGTCCTCCCACTAACTCTCACGCCAACCCCTCAAGATTAAACATAGATGAGAACACGGAGGCTCAGGAAGCAAAGTGCTCCATGCAAGTGGATACAGGATGTGAACCTGCGATGTTTATTTACACGGTGTGGGTTCTGAGGAGATGAATAGCCCCTTCGAGGCGGTGCCCCCCACTCAAGTTCACCTCTGTCCGGGAGGGCGGGCACTGGGGCCGCTGCAAGGTGGCCGAGAGGGAGGCCGCACAGAGCCGGGCGCTAGGAGAGGCCTCTGGAGGGGTGGGCAGCATGGGCACAAGTGAGGGCAGCAGGGACTCCTGACCCAGGGAAACGGTGGCTCAGTAGCTTGAATTCCCAAAGGTAGTTCTGTGGAGGCAGCAGTGGCGGGGGGCTGAGGCTGGACAGTGATGTAAAATCTGGTGCCCCAAGCCTAGGGAAGCCACGCGGAACCCCGCTGGTCCAGAGACGTCGGCCAGGGCCACAGCCAAGTCTCTGCTCCCAGCCCAGACCTGCCCTGGGACCCCACACCAGCCTCTGCTGCCCCCTAGCCAGCCCCCCACCCCAGATGTCCAAGTCAGAACTCCTACGTGGCCAGGACTTGGTCCCCCAGGCCTGCCCAGACACTGAGTGAGTGTCATCTTCGTGCCTGCCAGAAGGTTCACCAGCGTTGTGTGAGGCCACCGATCCTCCCCTAGGCAGCGTTCTCTAACAGCTACATCAGGTCTGGACATGCTACCCTCCTGCTCCCCAGACTTCAGTGGCTCCCCACTCCCCCTCAGACAAATGTTGGCATTTAACGTTCTCCCCTACCTGTCTCCTAAGCATCCCGAAAAATGGCACTTCAAATTCCTTAAGTGGGACATTAATCTGTCCCACCTCAGGACGTTTGCACTTGACTTCTGCTGCCTGGAGCATCTCTTCGTATAAGGTTCTTCGTATAAGGTTCTGCTTCTCACCCGGGCCCCCATGCCCTCTCTTACCCTCTCTCCCCATCCACTCTTTGCCCTACTTTGGCACCTGCTGGCCATGGCCGTTTGGCCCCCAACAATCCCACTCTGGTCAATTCCCCAACAGAGGGCTGGTGGGGGTTCAGGGGGCGGAGGATGAGGTGGGGGATCTCTGCCGCCTGCTCCCCATTACTTCAAGCCTTTGGCAGAGGCCCCACAGCCACAGCCCCCTGCCTGCCCTGGAGCTCACGGCCCCTGCCCACTCCTCCACCCCAGGGGAGGGACTGGCTCCCCACTGGTGCTGGCCCCTGGTGGGTTGAGAAGCCCACGGCCTCCAGAGCTCCCTGACACATCCGCTGACCACTTCGGTTTGTCCTCCAGATCTCTGCTCTGTGTCATCCGCCGGGAGACCTCTTCCCATAGCAGACCCTTGGGGCAGGCCCCAGCACCAAGAGTCTGGGCCCTTGTGCACAGCCTGACTGGTCCCCACAGGACACCTGGCTGGAAGCTGATTCCATTCTGCAGCAGTAGAAGCTGAGACTCAGGACCCCCTGTGCTCTCAGACTCCAGCCTCTGCAGTTCAGTGCCCACTGGATCGGTCCAGACAGTTGGAGCAAGAGCCCACAGCCAGATGAGGGAGGGAATGTGACACCCAGGACAAAAGTCAGGGCCAGTAGGGGCAGGGAATAGGCACGCAACTGTGTGCGTGTGTGTGTGTGTGTGTGTGTGTGTGCCTGCGCGCAAGCCTGAGTGTTTTAATTGCTTCTCCGGATATCTGGTTAGGGGACTGTGCAGGTGTCTCTGTGACCTGCCAGAGGTGATATACAGTGTGTGGAGCCAGGGGCTTGACCAGTCAGAACAGACACAGGGCTTGGAGTTGGAGGGAGGCGCAGAGGCAATCAGGGCAGAGCTAGGGTCTTTGGGAGGTGGGGTGATGCCCGCCCCCAAGGGTCAGGGAAGCCCTTCATTGTGTAACAGCTGGTGGGTGCCAGCCAGCCCACTGACAGGGCGAGTACGTGAAATGTTGTGTGGTGGGGTCTTCCCAAGGGTTTCCGGGTGCTTCACCGTGTGTGCCCGTGGGTGGGAGGTGCATTCACGTCTATGCGGTCAGTTTAGAGGTGGCCAGTCCAAGAGTCCCTTGCAAGTGCCTCCACCCTCAGAGCAGGCTGCACGGAGACCTGAAGCTTGCCGGCCCTTCCTCTGCTTTGCCTGTGCCGTGTGGAAGGATGGCGGCAAAGCCCCACCCCCTCAGGCCTGCTTCACCACCTGCGGACGGGGCCCGCCCGCCCGAGGGTCCCCTGCAGCCTCTCCCACAAACTGCCTTGCTGTGGGAGGAACCACCGGACATTAGCGCCTCCCTTCTGGACCTCGGTTTCCTCAGCTTAGACGTGGAGCATGCTGGGTCATGAACGTCTGCGTACAGACCTGGGGTGGGAGGCTTGTGTGTGGTCAATGGGCAGCGGTGGCTGTCCACATCCTGGGCCTGACACTTACCCTCTGACTGGAATGGATCTTGTTGGCACCAGCATCTTCTGCAGGGGCAGCTGATCCCGCAGTGAGTCATTTCTCTTCGTGGCCTCCCAGGGCTTCGGGAACTCTGCGTTGGGGGCCGTCAGCCAAGAGAACCTGCAGTGGGGCACCTGGCATCTTTAGGTGACCGGCAGCCATCAGCCACATGAATAGCTCTTGGTCATCTGGACCTTTCTGATTGCCAGGTGGCATTCTAAGTGCTTTATCAACATTAACCCACATGTCAATTCACAACCGTGCTATGAGGTAAGTCTGGTTGCCAACACTTTGTAGATGAGGAAATGAGGCAGGGAGAGGTCAAGTGACTTGCCCAAGGTCACACAGCTAGGAAGCCCTCCAGAGTTGCTGCATTTTTTTCCCCCAGGACCCTACACAAAACATTTAGTAACTGCTGCTGGCTGAGGCCCCAGAGCTACCCAGTCTGGGGGTCTCTGCTGCTTTCTGAGTGCCCTGGGGGCTTTACAAACCAGTCCCCACCCCAATCTGATCCCATCACATGTTTGGTAGGGGGAGGTGTTCACGAACATGCTCCTCAGGTGGTTCCTGTGAGGCCACTGGCCCAGAGGCAAGCAACTGGCTATGGCTCTGGGATGGCCCCGGGGGTCCTGGGCACCCACCTAGAGGCTGTCAGCTCAGATTGGGATGGAGGTGGAGAAGGTGAAACCCAGACCGTCACAGAGCTGCACAGAGCTCCCTGGGGATGAAAAACCCCACCCCAGGCCCAGGCCATGGAATGTGCTAGGGGGTGAGCTGAGGGGAGGCGGGACTTTGCCCTAGTGGTGGGGAGGTCTTGTACCTGTACGGAAACTTTCTGGCAAAATTTTCCTGGGTCTTGGTGCTCCTCTTCTTATATTGGGGGTACTTCTTGGGGTCCTTCAAGCTCATCATGGAAGGGGATTAAACTCTGGCACACCCTTCAGCCATGGCTGGAAGGCAAGAGGAGGCATCTCAGAGCCAGAGAGGCGGTGGGAGGAGCCGTTCTGGACCCAGACCAGGCACACGGTATCCCTTGAGGACCATAGAGGGGACAGAAGTTGGGGGCCCTGCCAGCCTCGTGAGGTTGAATGAGGGCCGGGTCATGCTGGCCTGTCACTGATGCCCAGCATCACCACACTGCACCTGTTATACACGCTCTCATGTGTGTGTGTGTGTGTGTGTGTGTACGCAGCTTTGTGTACCTGCGCCTGGGATGGTTCTCAACCAAACAGCCCATCCCGAGCCCCAGCAACCAGGAATCTGTTCTCATGTCTATACTGATGGGATTTCACAAACGTTGTACCAATGGAATTACCCAGTAGGCATCTTTGGGAGCCTGGCTTCTTTCTCGCAGCATCACTCCCTTGGGAATTCTCCCAGTGGGTGGGAGAATCAGTGGGTGGTTCTTTTTTTCAGTGCTGAGCAGTATTGGTTTTATTTATTTTATTCATTTATTTTTAAAAATTTGTTTCGGTTTATTTATTTTTTTGTGGGAGGGAGAGATAGAGAGTGAACAGGGACCAGGCAGAGAGAGAGAAAGAGAGAGAATCCCAAGCAGGCTCCATGTTGTCAGCGCAGAGCCCAACATGGGCTGAAACGCACAAACTGTGAGATCATGACCTGAGCCGAAATCAAGAGTCAGATGCTCAACCGACTGAGCCGCCCGGGCGCCCCAGGGGTATCAGTTGTAACAGGAACTTCCAAACAGCCTTCCAGAATGGCTGCACCGTTTCTGGTACTCACCAGCCATGTACAAGGGACTGTCCTTTTAAGGCACCCAGTGCACATGCAGGTAGGTCAGGGCTGAGAACAGCAGGGGTTAAGGCCTGACCACTACTGTTTCCTTTGCCATCGAATCGCCCGACCCTTGCCCACCACTGTCTGTGCTAATGTATCTTCACCGTGGCCAGAACAGCCATCAGGTCGTGAACATGAGCTTAGAGCTTGTGATAGAGCCAGCCCCCTGCCATCCTTGGCTCCAGATTTGGTCCCTCGAGTGGACGGGTGAAGCCGTGGCGAGGGGCTGGCTCCTGGTGTGGAAAGACGCCCAGAAGCAGGGCTGGCTGACAAGCTAGTGTCAGGCCGGGACTTGGAGCAGGGCACCCTCAGCAGCCCCCCACAGCTGCCCTGCTCCCACCTCTGCAGGGAGGTCATGTCTGCCACTCTGAGAGCGGTTCTCTGACTGCACATGCGTGCCAGGCACACACACAAGTCACGTGAGCCCCAGGAGGCTTCTGCCCTCAGAAGCAGCCTTGGTGGGGGGGGGGGGGGGGCGGGGGGCAGAGGGTGACAACGACATAGGGGGAGTTGCAGACAAATGTCCCGGCTGCCTCTCCCCTCGGTGGGGACAGCTCCACCGGCCAAAGGACCCAGTGGGACTGGGCTGGGTTGCCCACCGTGGTGACCACACACTATGCCTCCTTCGGGCCCCTCCTCACTTCCGGCCCCCTGCTTGTGCCTCCTGTGAGCCGCTCCCAAAGTACCCGCACTCGCGGGCCTGTCCCAGGGTCTGTGCTGGAGAACTCAAAGCAACAGTCCTCTTCCCTGCAAACTCTGGAAATGTCTGCACTCACCAACCCATGTTGGGAAGGTGAAAAGTAACTAGCCATCCACCTAGCTTCGTGTCTCCACGCACACACATGCACAGGCACACACGCGTGAACACAGGGCCCGTGTGGCCGCCGTGTGGCTTCCCTCCCTCACACCACTCTGCTCCCTTGTCCTCCCCATGCCCCAGGCTGACCTGTGGGCTCTCTTCCCTTTCTATTCACCGCAGCTACATCCCACCCTCGGTAAAAGACCTAGTGAAATCTGGAGGGATGCCAAGGGAGAACACAGTGCTTTTCCTAAGTCTGGGGTTCTGGGGTCCCCAGGAGGCCAGTGGACCTCGGGCAAGGCTGTTCCAGTGGGGACTCGGTGAAATGGGCCACGCTGCCCATACTGCTCCCCTCGCCTCTGGGGCTATGAGGGCTTCTGGAAACCCTCACTGTGGGCAGAGGGTGTCCTTGCCTTGGGCAGGGGGTGGGAGTTGGCTGTGGTGCTGTCTGCTCCAGTGTTAGGGCACACTGACCCCGGGGTCCTCGACAGAAGCTGAATGGCCTCCTGGACACAGACGCTCCTAGTCCAAGGCCAAGCCCACCTATCTGTGAGCCCAGCACACCCCACTCACCTCCCCAGCTGGCTCGGTCTCTGATTCTGGAAGATCAGTGTTCCCAGAGGGCCTTTGCCTGGCCCAGAAATGTCAGCAGCAGCCCTGCTTATGACCTGTTCCCTCAATCCTACCCAAAGGTCTTCCTGACCCTGAGCAGGGGGCCTTTTCCACTGACTTGCCCACCTGGCAAAGAGCTTTGCTTGAGGTGGGGTCCCTTTCATAGTCCTGGCCCTACAGCCCTTTACTGTCAGCCATACTTGGGCAGGTGGCTAACTCCTGGCTATGGCTTTTGGCCCTCCTCCTCCTGAGAAGCCAGATGAGGGACACTGCCCAGGATGGTGCCTGTGTCATGGTAGGAAGCCCAGGCTCTGGGCTCAGCGAAGTGTCTGCTAAGCTCTATGCTTGACCTGATGGAGAACAGAATACGATCACCCCTGTTTTTCAGGTAAAGACACCAAAGCCCTGAAAGGTTAAGTGTTTGCCTATGTTGCTCCCCACCGGGTGAGCAGGGGAAGAGGTGGGGTCCAGAAGCCCATCGGGACTTCACAGCCTCAGACAGTCCTGAATGGGGCTAGAAGAGGTGACCGCACCAACGACGGACCCGAGGAAGAAGCCCTACCACAGGAACCTAGGAGTCTGGAGGAGGTGGGGGAAGGGACACCCCTCACACCCGCCTTGTACCTACCTGCAGACCCCCTAAGCCATGCATGTGACCCTGCAAACTGACGGGGTTGAATCTACCTCCCTCAGGGGCAGGATGGCCCCTGCAGAGCCCAGGGTGGGACTCTGACATCATAGCCTTCTGTCACAGGCACCGTCTCACTGCAGCTTCCCAAGCTGACCCGGAACTGTCCTTCCCAGCTGCCCAGACTGCCTCCCCAAGTCCTGGCAGTGATGGTCGGGGCTTAGATCAGGGCTCCCTGGCATTGCCCCTACCCAGGTGTGAGAGAGATGCTGTGCCCCTTCAACCCCCAAGACTGGTCCCAGAGCATGGAGGCAGGGCCCTGGCAACAGCACTCTCTTGGTTCAGCAACGTAAAGAAACACAGGCCTTGGTGCACAGAGCCTCCAGCTGGAAACAAGTGGGCCATTGAACTGTTCAAGCTACAGGCTACTCACGGGCTGGCTTACGTGGTGCCAGAAGGGCGGAAGCTGGCCATGATCCTGGCTTCCAGGCTACCCCAGGAGCACTGGCCCTAGTGCCCCAATAGGCCAGGCCCACAGGCTCATTGTGACATCAGAAGCCCTTGAAGTCACAATCAGTGACACCCCCAGCTGCTGAACTATGTGGTTCACAATCTGGCCCGAAGCCCCTCGGGCCCAGAGAATGGCTGTAGAGACAGCAGTGATGGCCTGCTGGCCTTCCTGCTCCCAGCACCCTGGGTGGAGCATGCACATGAACATATCGTACAGCAGGGATCTCTTCCATGCAGGTTCTGGGAACAGAAGAGATACCCCAGAAATAGCTGAAACCTCACTTCCATTACAAATCTCTTTCCTGGCCAACTCTGACCTGAGCCCTACCCACAGCCTAGGAATCACAGGGATGAGGGTTTGAGCCCAGGGCAGTGTGAGAGTTTAGGGCATGGGCCCTGAAGGTCAATTCTCTGTCTCCCAGTCTGGGCCACTGGCTTCTATGTGGCCTCAGGCAAGCATGTCAGTCTCTCTGTGCCTCAGTGTCCCAGACTACATCTGTGTTTGGAAAAAAATCTCTCTGGCAGGAGTGTGGAGAACAAAGTGAATGGGACCAGGAGTGAGTGTGGGTAGACCAGGTGACCAGCAAAGGCAGTAATGCAGATGAGAGGAGGCGGTGCCTTGGGATGAGGTGGTGATGGAGATGGAGGGAAGGGGGTGGGTTTGAGAGATGTCCAGGAGACAGAGTTAACACAGAGCGGTGGTAGAGCCTGTGGGAGGGTCAATGAGGATTCTGGGTTTCTTTTACTATCACTAGACGGGACTGGACTAAGCCTTGGAGGGAGACTGTGGGTTTGGCCTCGGTCTGGTTGAGTTTGAGATGTCTTTGAGGCATCCCTCCACTCAGGCACGTCATAGATCTGGGTCTGAGGTCCAGAGGGGTGAGGTCTGGACCTAAAGTGAGTTTGGGTGTTGTTGACGTATCAGTGCTAATCGAAGATCATCATCCAAATGGGAGACAGTGTGGAAGGAGAAGAGAGCAGTGAGCTGAGTTAAGATACTCCAATATTTAACGATCAAGTGAGTATTTAGTGCCTGCGACCCAGCCAGAGGCACAAAGAAGACAAAGTAAATAGTGTCATGGAAGCCGGGGGATGGTCACAGCTCAAGAGGCATAGACTGGTCAGCGGTGTCGGTACAACAAGGACGCAACAAGGTGAGAAGGAACAAATAACTGCGGGTTTTAGGGCTGTTTAGTTTTATGCAAAGCTGTTTTTGTGGAAGCACGGATGCCAGATTACGAGGAGTTGAAGAATGAGGTGAAGGAGTTGAACCCGGGTGGTATGGCCATTTTGCCTGTGCTACATGTCCCCCAGCCACTCTCCATTCTTTATTCTATTAATGTGATGTATTACATTGATTGAGTTTCTTATTATGAAGTACACTTGCATTCTGGGGATAAATCCCACTTGGTCATGATACATAATCCTTTTAATATGCTGCTGAATTTACTTTGATAGTATGTTGTTGAGGATTTTTGAATCTGTATTCCTAAGGGGCATTGACCTGGACTTTTCTTTTCCTGTAGTGTCTTTTTCTGGCTTTGGTAGCAATATAATCCTGATCTCATAAAATGAGCTTGGAAGTGTTCCCTCCTTTTCAGTTTTTGGGAAACTTTGATAAGGATTGGTGTTAATTCTTTGTAAATGGTAGAATTCACCAGGGAAGCCATCTGGTATTTCGTTGAAGATTTTTGCATCAATATTCATAAAGCATATTGGTCTTAGTTTCTTTTCTTGAAGTGTCTTCTTCTGGCTTTGGTATCAGGGCAATGCTGGCCTCTTAAAGTAAGTTAGGAAGTGTTTCGCCCCTCTTCAGGTTTTTGGAAAAGTTCGGAGGGGATTAATATTAGTTCTTTAAATGTTTGATAGAATTCAGTAGCGAAACCATCTATCCCAGGGTTTTTATTTGTTGGGTGGTTTTTGATTACTGAATTAGTCTACATACTATTTATCAACCTATTCAGATTTTCTATTTATTCATGATTCAGTGTTGGTAGGTTGTGTGTTTCTGGCAATCTGCCCATTTCATCCGGGTTATCCAATTTGTTAGCATTCAACTGTTCATACTACTCTCTTATAATCCTTTTAATTCTATACAATCGGTAGTAATGTTCCCATTTTCATTTAAGATTTTAGAAATTTGAATCTTCATTTTTTTTTTTTTTTTTTTTGTCTTAGTCAATCTAACTAAAGGTTTGCCGATCTTGTTGATAATTTCAAAAATCAACTCTGGTTCTGTTGATTTTCTACATAACTTTCTATTCTGTGTTTTATTTTTATTGTAATCTTTACTATCAGCTTTCTTCTGCTAGCCTTGGATTTAGCTTGCTCTGCATCTTCTAGTTCCTTAAGTTATATAATTAGATGATCAATTTGCGATCTTTCTTCTTTTTGAAGAGAGCATTTACTGCTATAAATTTCCCTCTTCACACTGCTTTCACTGCATCCTGTAAGTTTGGTATGTTTTGGGTTTTTTTGTTCTCATTCATCTGAAGGCATTTCCTAAATTCCCTTGTGATTTCTTCTTTAGTTGCATGATTATTATTATTTTTTAATGCTTTTTATTTATTTTGAGACAGAGAGAGACAGAGCATGAGCAGGAGAGGGGCAGAGAGAGGGAGACACAGAATCCGAAGCAGGCTCCAGGCTCTGAGCTATCAGAGCAAAGCCCGATGCAGGGCTCAAACCCACAGACTGTGAGATCATGACCTGAGCTGAAGTCGGACACTTAACCGACTGAGCCACCCAGGTGCCCCTAGTTGCGTGATTGTTTAAGAAATGTTGTTTAGGGGCACCTGGGTGGCTCAGTCAGTTGGGGCTGAACCCTGCATCGGGCTCTGTGGTGACAGTTCAGAGCCCTGGAGCCTGCTTCAGATTCTGTGTCCCACCCCTCCTTCTCCTCCCCCACTCACGCTCTGTTTCTTTCACTCTCTCAAAAATAAACATTAAAAGAAATTTAAAAAAAAAGAAATGTTTACTCTCCACTTATTTGTGCTTTTTCCAGTTTTCTGTCATTGGTTTCTAATTTCATTCCATTGTGATCAGAAAATACATGTGTATGACTTGAAAATTTTAAAACTTATTAAATTTAGTAAGACTGGTTCTATGGTCTAAAATACCTTGGAGAACATTCCAAGTACACTTGAGAAGAATGTATATTCTATTGTTCAGTGGAGTTTCCCAAATGTCTATTGGGTCTAATTTTGGCTTAAAATGTTGTTCAAGTGCTCCATATCTTTATTGATCTTCTGTCTGGTTCTATCTATTCTTAAAGGTAGAGTATTGAATTCTCTATTATTGTAGAACTGTCTATTTCTCTTTCCATTTGCTAATTTTTAATATATTTTGGTGCTCTGTTGTTAAGTGTATATATGTTATAATATTTATATCTTCTTTAAAAATTTTTTTAATGTTTATTTATTTTTGACAGAGAGAGTCAGAGCATGAGCAGGGGAGGGACAGAGAAAGAGGGAGACATAGAATCCAAAGCAGACTCCAGGCTCTGAGCTGTCAGCACAGAGCCTAATGCAGGGCTTGAACCCATGAACCATGAGATCATGACCTGCGCTAAATTTGGACGCTAAACTGAGCCACCCACGTGCGCCCTTTACCCTGATTCTAATGGTGGTTTTACAACTGTATTTAAACCAAAGAAATTGTCATTTTTTTGTAAGTCAATTGTGTCTCCATTAAAAAATTCTTTTTTCAAATTTGAAAGCTCTGAGCTTGTGTTTAGGGCTTACTGAATTTGGATTTCACTGTCCAATTATCTAACAGGGAAGTTTATTTGGAGACCCTTATTCAGTATCTTTAGGTCATTCTCAATGGGCTTGTCAGAGTCCCTGGAGAAATCAGACTCTACCAAGCTCTGGCCAGAGCAGGGTGACCGCTGGTTGCCAGAGTTCCGGGAGCTCAGTGGGAGGAACTGTCTTGGGATTCAGTATGTATTTGCTCACTTCAGGACTGTGCTGGGATAGCACTGATGCCTTCATTTGATCCCAGTGCCCCTAGTCAAGAGGATTTGGTTTTAACCATCTCCAGAAAATAACTTTCCAGGTTTTGCCAGTGTGTGGAAAATGCTCTGTAGAGTGTCAGGGAGGTGAGAGCCTCACTCTTTCTTAAATGGGCTTTCAGTTATCTTGATGTCAGCTGGCCCCCCCACCCACATCCTCCAGAAGTACATGGCGTCCCTAATTTGTGAGACTTTGATGACTGGATGTGAAACCAAGCTGGTTTCTTGACTTTCCCCACACCTGATTATAAATTTTTAAAACCTATCTATCTTCTTTTCTAAAGAAGAATTCCACTGTTGTTTGCCTCTGCTGCGATTCTGAGGGAAATTAAATAATACCTAAGTAAATAAGGAGACAACCCTGTTTCTGGATTTGAAGATTTAATATTGCTAATATGGCAATACTACCTAAAATGTTCTACAGGTTCAAGGTGGCCCCTGTCAAAACCATATCAGATTTATGCAGAAATCAAAAAGCTGAGTCTAAAATTCACATCGAATTTCAAGGGGCCCCAATTAGCCAAAATAATCTTGAAAAAGTAAAGCCCATTTGAAAGACTCACACTTCTTGATTTTAAAATTGCTACAAAGCTACAATAATCAACAGTGTGGTACCAGCACTGGGAGAGACACAGATCAACGGAATAGAAACAAAAGTCCAGAAATAAACCCACAATTACGGGTTAATTGATTTTGACAAGGATGCCAGGACCACTTGGAGACCACAGAATAGTCTCTTGAACAAATGGTGCTGAGACAGCTGGACAGTTCCACGTGCAAAGGAATGAAATTGGGCCCTTTTCTCATACGATATACAAAAATTAACTCAAAATACATCCAAAACCTAAATATATAAGAGTCTTGCTAAAACTAACAACTCAGGCAACAACAGATGTTGGCGAGGATGTGGAGAGAGAGGATCTCTTTTGCATGGTTGGTGGGAATGAAAACTGGTGCAGCCGCTCTGGAAAACAATGTGGAGTTTCCTCAATAAATTAAAAATAGAACGACCCTATGACCCAGCAATTGCACTACTAGGAATTTATCCAAAGGATACAAAAATGCTGATTCAAAGGGGCACATGCACCCCAATATTGTTTATAGCAGCGCTATCAACAATAGCCAAAGTATGGAAAAGAGCCCAAATGTCCATTGACTAATGAATGGATAAAGAAGATGTGGTACATAGATACAATGGAATACTGCTTGGCGATGAAAAAGAATGAAATCTTGCCATTTGCAACTATGTGGATGGAACCAGAGGGTATTATGCTAAGTGATAGAAGTCAGAGAAAGACAGATACCACATGACTTCACTCATATGTGGAATCTGAGAAACTCAACAGATGAACAGAGGGGAAGGGAAGGAAAAATAAGATAAAAACAGAGAGGGAGGCAAATCATAAGAACCTCTTAAATACAGAGAACAGACTGAGGGTTGCTGTGGGGGGTATGTGGGGGATGGGTTAAATGGGTGATGGGCATTGAGAAGGGCACTTGTTGGGATGAGCACTGGTGTCCTATGTTAGAGATGAATCACTGGGTTCTACTCCTGAAGCCAAGACTATACTGTATGTTATCTGACTTAAATTTAAATTTAAAATAAAATAAAAAATAAAAGATATTCTATGATATATGTATAAATATATATATTTATATCTTTATATATCTTTATATATATATATATATATATATATATATATATATATACATAACTCTCAGAAAGAATCTTCTAAACTCTAAAACTCCGAGAAAGAAACATAGGTGGATATCTTTGCCACCATAGGTAAGGCAAGAGCTTCTTAAATATAACACCAACAGCATAAGCAACCAAAGAATAAGCAGATAAATTGGACCCCATCAAAATTAAAACCTTGTTTCTTCAAAGGACAAGAAAATTAAAAAATAACCCATGTGAGGGGAGAAAATAACTGGAAAACACAAATCTGATGATGGCTCAACATCCAGACTCTGTGGCACTCTTACAACTCAACAACAAAAAGACAAAACATTACCTTAAAAATGGGCAAAGGACTTGAATAGGTGTTTCGCCAAAGCAGAAGGACAAGGAGGCAACTAGCCTATGAAGAGATGCTCAATATCATCAGACCTCAGGGAAATGCAAATCAAAACCACAGGAGACACCATTTCCTGCCCATCCGGAGGGTTATTATAGAAAGAAAGAAAGAAAGAAAGAAAAGAAAGAAAGAAAGAAAGAAAGAAAGAAAGAAAGAAAGAAAGAAAGAAAGAAAAACAAGCGTTAGTGAGGAGGAGGAAAAATCAGAACCCTTGTGCATTGTTAGTGGGAATGTAAAATAGTGCAGCCTCTGTGGAAAAACAGCAGGGCAGTTCTTCAAAAACTTAAATGTAGAATTACCATATGATCCAGCAACTCCACTCTGAAGATATACCCCAGAGATCTGAAGACGAACTCGGAATGATACTTGCACAGGAAGGTTCACTGAAGCATCCGTTACTCATGACAGCCAAAAAATGGAAACAATCTGTGGCTGTCAAGGGACGAACGGAGGAATAAAATGTGGCCTGTCCATACAGCGGAATCTGAATTGGCCTTAAAAAGTTCTGATCCGTGCTACCACAGGAACTTTGAAAACACCAGGCTGAGTGGTATAAGCCAGACGCAAAAGGACAAATATTGTGATTCCACTTATATGGAATATCTAGAATAGACAAATTCATAAAGGCAGAAGGTAGAATGGAGAGTGCCAGACACTGGGGTGGAGTGGGGAATTGGGTGTTACTGTTTAATGGGCCAAGTGCCCCTGAACTGTACTCTCTTTTTATGTTTATTTATTTTATTTAAATTTTTAAAAAACTTTTTAATGTTTATTTATTTTGAGAGAGAGACAGCGAGCAGGGGAGGGGCAGAGAGAGAGGGAGACACAGAATCTGAAGCAGGCTCCAGGCTGTCAGCACAGAGCCTGATGTGGGGCTCGAACTCACGAACCGTGAAATCATGCCCTGAGCCAAAGATGGATGCTCAACTGATGGAGCCACCCAGGCACCCCAATGTTTATTTATTTTTGAGAGAGAGAGAGAGAGCACTAGAAGGGGAGGAGCGGAGAGAGGGGGGGACAGGGGATCTGAAGTGGGCTCCACGCTGGCAGTCATTAGCCTGATGTGGGGCTTGAATTTTCAAGCTGAGAGATCACGACCTGAGCTGAAGCCAGATGCTCAACTGACTGAGCCACCCAGGCACCCCTGAACTATAAGCTTTAAAATGGTTAATTCATGTTATGTGAATTTACCTTATTAAAACACACACACACGTGTACACACACACAAACACACAGGGATGTCAGGTGGCTCAGTCGGTTAAGCGTCTGACTTTTGATTTTGGCTCTGGTCATAATCTCATGGTTTGTGAGTTTGAACCCTGAGTCAGGCTTTGCACTGACAGCTTGGAGCCTGCTTGGGATTCTCTCTCTCCCTCTCTCTCTGCCCCTCCCCTCCTTGTGCACACTCTCTCTCAAAAATAAATAACATTCAAAGGTTTTTTAAAAAATACACACACGAGTCTAGAACATCTTGTTCACCAGAAAGACAGGAAGTAATCAGAGAATGATGAGGACATAGCAAAATGACAGAGAACTAGCTCAAACTGGTCAAATTAAGACAAGTGGGTTTTATTGGTGCAATGGGATATTACTCAGCCATAGAAAAGGTTGGACAGCCTACAGCCACAATAGGAAGAGTAGCACATGCATCAAGCTGAATGATAAAACGAGCCACTGAAGACTAGGTACCATCAGATTCCATTTGCAAAACTATCATGACAGAAACAGACTGGTTCCTGCCAGGGGTCAGCACTGGGAAGGAATGGATTGGCTTCAAATGGGCACAAGGGAACTTTTTTAGAACTGTGGAATTGTTCTGTGTAATGATCACGGTGGTGGCTGCCTCAATTAACCTGATGGTAAAGGAGTCAGTTGCCTGTATTTGAGAGAGATTCGTAAAGAAAAACGAATTTGTTTCTCTTAACTCTTTGGGAGGCCATTTCCCCACAGGTCCACATTACCAGGGGACACAGTGGGAAGGGGGGGGGGAACTGGAGCCTGCCCGCTGTGCCTTGGCACCCTCTCCACAGGTGTGTGCTTTCCTGGCTGTTAGTGCCTGGCCCTGAAGAAACTCAAGGCTCCTAAGTGGATTACAGGACAGAACAGGATGGAAGCGATGCTGGGACTGACAGCTGTGTCCGGGGAGCCCAAGGCCCGTGCAGCTGGTGTGAGTCTGTGGGAAGAGCCCACTCCTGACCTAGAACCCCCACTCCCACACTTACCCCTACACAAACCTTGCTCAACCCTTCTCCGGCAGCCAGGAAGCTGCCTCCCTGGTGCCATCGTGTGGACACAAGGGGGAAGAGCACCAGTATCTCCTTGGAGACTTTAAACATCTATCTCCCTTTGGGACTTTGCAGCCCCTAGAGATTTTGAGCATGGAGAGAGGGCGATAAACACAGGGGTGCACATGTATCTTTCTGAATTATTGTTTTCATTGTCTTTGGGTAAGTGCCCGGCAGTGCAATTACAGATGGCCACCACACTTCCCTGTGGTTAGCAGCAGGTAATGTACAGTTGACCCTTGGACAACACAGGTTTGAACTGCATGGGTCCATTTATATGTGGATTTTTTTTTTCCTGTACAGTACTATAACTGCATTTTCTCTTCCTTATGATTTTCTTTAAAAAATTTTTTTTCTTTTAAATCTATATTTACTTTTGAGAGAGAGACAGGGTGTGAGCAGGGGAGGAGCAGAGAGAGAGGGAGACACAGAATCCGAAGCAGGCTCCAGGCTCCCAGCTGTCAGCACAGAGTCCGATGCAGGGCTCGAACCCATGAATCGTGAGCTCGTGACCTGAGCCGAAGTGGGACGCTCAGCCGACTGAGCCACCCAGGTGCCCCTTTATGATTTTCTTAATAACATTTCCTTTCCTCTAGCCTAATTTACTGTAAGAATACAATATAGAATACATACAACACACAAAATACATGTTAATCAACCATTTATGTTATCAGTAAGGCTTCCGGTCAACAGTAGGCTACCAGTTAAGTGCTAGGAGAGTCAAAAGTGCGTGTCTGTGGCTTTTTAACTGTGCCCCCACCCCAACTCCCGTGTTGTTCAAGAGTCAATTGTATATAATTGTTAAATCACTATGGTGTGCACCTGAAACTCATACAATGTTATATGACATATGTCCACTATTCTCGGGTTAGGGAGCAAGGGGATGAGGCAGCCCCAGCGGCCCAGCAAGCCTGTGCCCCCTGACAAGCCGTGTCTGGGCTGGAGGGATGAGCTGCATATGCAGGAGCAGAAGCCACATTTGCCCCCAGAGTTTCTGGAACATTCACACCCAGCAAAGAGGTCTGCATGTTTACACCCCCAGTATGGACAAAACCCTCTTTGTCCTGTTCAACATCTCTTCCTTTCAATTATTTTTTTCTGACATTAGGATTGTGACCCAGGACTTTGCCTGGGCAGTGAGGTTTCTTATGGGATAATGCGACCATCCCCCCCACCCCCACCTCAGACACACCTAGAACTTGGGACCTTGAATCCTGCTGAAAATTGTAATCGAGGAGGCCTGAGAGTCCATTAAAGAGAAAACTCAAACCTTATATTGTTAAACACAGGGACCCAAATTCAACTTTGGGGGTAGAGTGCTGTGTTTGCAGGGGAGGGGGGCGCTGCAGGGGGCCCCACGGGCAGCAGGCGGGGCCTGTGAGAGAACCCTTCCCAAACTGGGGTCTGGCTTATGACTGCAAGAGCAAGGCCATTTCATATTGTCGACATTTTATTTGTGTGAAACCCTCAAAACTGTGTGGCCTCAGAACGTGGGTCATTCTGGGTGCCCGGTGTGGCCTGGGCCTGTGTTGGGAGCTGCCCACGCACCCACCCCCTCCCTGCACCCACCCCCTCCCTGCACCCTCCACTGCCCACGCACCCACCCCCTCCCTGTACCCTCCCCCTCCCTGCACCCTCCACTGCCCACGCACCCAACCCCTCCCTGCACCCTCCACTGCCCAGGGAGAAAGGTGGTCCAGAGACCCTGTCTCCTCAGGACAGCAGTGATGAGAGCTGGGGACTCCGGTGCCACCACCAGCTGTGTGAGAAGCCAGGAGTCCCACCTCTTGCCCCAAACACCACAGTCAGGTGGCCCTTGAACCGGGAGGAATATACCCCCATGCGTTTTCTGGGCTTGCGGGTACTGCTGGGTCCTCTGTGCACGCTGCCCGGTGGTGTTCCAGAAAGCTCGGCCAGCAGGGGCGGGTGCAGAGAGGTGCTGGTGGCAGAGCGCACGAGCCCGAAGCCACGGTGACAAAAGCCGTCAGGATGAAGGAGGAAGCCCTCAGCGCCTTGCCCCAAACACGCTCCAGCCCCTTAAGCAGCTCCCAGGCCTCGCTGTGGTCCTGTCTTCAGCTGGGAAGCGGGGACACCAGGGGACCCGCTTGCCGGGATGTCTGCGGGGAGGACGTGTAGTGTGCCGCTCTGTCTGATGGCGCACCCCATCCTTTCTTCCCTTCGGGGCTCACAGGTCTCCCCGACGCAATGCTCCAGTGTTGGCAGTGCAGGGTTTCCTGCAAGAACACACACACACACACACACACACACACACACACACACAGATAGTTTGTAGTCACGCAGTTCATCATCAAAGACCTCCCACGACCTGCCAACAGCTCTAGGACTTAGTCAGGCTTCCCAGGCAAGGCCTGCACCATGTGGGGAGCCGGAAGGCTTGCTGGCGGGTCTTCCTCAGTCTCTTCCTGGCCTGGACGACAGTGGCAAGTGGACAAGGAGTCCCTCTCCCTCATTTTGCAAACAGCACAGAAGAGCCTGATGTGTGTGGAAGAGCAGATGCCAGAGCTGGCCCTAGAAGGCTCCTGGAGATAAACCACCACGGCACCAGGGCTCTCCACCCCCATCAGCCAGGTTCGGGCAGGAAACACTGGGTGGTCCGCTCCAGGGGGCTGGGAGAGTCCCAGAGGTGGGGGAGTATGCCAGAAGATGGGGCAGGGCGATGGGGACCGAGGGTCACAGTGGGGAGCTATTGGCACCCACGCTGGGAAGGGAGGGCTGGCAGAACCTGTGGAAGAGCCAACCTAGGGGGCCCTGGTCTCTGGTCTCCCATGCGGGCCTCCCACTGGCTGGACCCAGCTAGAAGCGAGGCTGGATGACGATGCCTCCAGCATCTCCTGGGGCCCAGGGCAGGTGGGGACGGGTCTGGAGGGGCCAGCGGAGCACACAGCACAATCACTTCGTTGCAGGACTTGCTCTGCTGGACGGGACCAGCAGCCAGAGCAGCAGAGAAACCGCTACATCCCACGCTTTGCTCCCCTACACAAGGGAGGCAGGGGTCTGCCCGCTGGCTGCCTTCACAGCTGAAATCCAGCCCTCTCTCAGCAGGTGTCATCGTCCATCCTGTCCGGCAACTGCAGCCCCCTTCGCCAACCCCCACCCCAGGCTGTGATTGCCCCCTGTAGCGGTTTCTTCCAGCATTTCTACCCCAGCGCATCGTAACCCATCCAGAAGCAGTGCTGTCTCTGGATTCTTCCATTCCACTTCCCCTCCGTGCCCCTCTCACCTCCCCAAAGTAGTTCCATGAGAACTTTTGGTTAAATCAATGTCCATTGCCTACATCTCCAAGCCCGAGTACGTATTATCTTTTTTCTGATCCTTTCCTTTACCCCAGGGCCAGAATCACTTCTCCAGGCCTTCTGCCCAGCTGCTCAGACCCCCAGGAAAGCCTTTTCCAGTCTCTTGGCTGGAAGATAGAGGCCAGGAGCTGAGCAGCTCAAGAGGGCCCGACATCAGCCTCGGCCACTGACCTCTGGATTAGTCTCTCAATCCCTCCCAGGTGCTGAGCCCCCAGTTGAACCCTTTTTTCCACATTCTCCAGAGAACACAACTCTGCACTGATGGGGACCGGTGCTTAACCTCCTGGTGATGGGGGGTGAGCAGGGCCAGCCCAGAGTGTGACTGCTTTTTTCTGTCCTCCCAAGCCCCCTCCTCACCCAGGCCCTGTCCCGGGATGGCAGGGTCCCGGCTTCTGCGGTGCCCACGGCTTCTGTCACTCAGCTCTCAGCCCTGGAGGCCTCTCTCCTCTAATTCACGTCCCTGAGTTAGTCACGCCTTGCCCTCTGCTGCGCCCCCCACACCCTGGTGAGTCTGTGCTTGAAAGAACCATCCCTTTACTGCAACTTGAGAGGGCTTAGAACAGGGAATATTATTACATTTGCTTTCAACCCACCATCTTAACCCAGAGGCCATTTTATTTTTATGCTGTAATATTTTTTCTTTAGTGTTTTTACTATTATAATTACTCTCCGTGTAAGGCAAATAAGGCCGGTTTGCCTTTGTGGCAGTACTATGAAGTTTCTTTTTAAAAGACATATACTTAAGTACATATTTATAAAATGTGAATTGATTTACAAAGATATTATCGGGTAAATAGTATAAGTGAAAAGAGACTGTGACAAATATCATGAGTGATAGAAGTTTGGGAAACAGAGCTCAATGGATTTCAAAGTTTCTCATATTCATTTTTTTTAATCCAATTTTTTTGAAGTTTATTTATTCATTTTGAGAGAGAGAGAGAGAGAGAGAGACAGAGAGAGAGAATAGGGGAGGGGAAAGGGGCAAGGGAGACAGAATCCCAAGCAGGCTCCGTGCTCTCAGCACAGTGCCCGATTCAGGGCTCCATCCCACAAACCGTGATGTCATGACCTGAGCCAAAATCAAGAGTCAGACGCTCAACCAACTGAGCCACCCAGGCGCCCCTCTTACATTTCTGAAATTCAATGATTTCTTTAATCATTAGGAGAGTAAAAAGCATACCTAACTGAATCTTCAAATTTGTTTCCTTTGAAAAAACCCACATGATCATTTTAATAGACAAAGAAAAGCATTTGACAAAATCTAACACACTTTAATGATAAAATCTTTCAGTCAACTAGGGATAGAAGGAAATTTCCTCAACCCAGTAAAGGGCATGTATGAGAAATCTACAGGTGACATTAACACTTAATAGCGAGAGACTGCATGATCTCCCCCTAAGACCAGGAAGGATGTCTATTCTCACCACTCTTATTCATTCATCATTATACTAGAGGTTCTAGCCAGTGTGACGAGGAGAAAAAAAAGAAATCCAGATTGGAAAAGAAGTAAAACCATATTTATCTGTAGACAACATGATCCTGTATGCAGAAAGTGCTAAAGAACCCATCAGAAAAACTTCTGGTCACTATAAACTAGTTCAGCAAGGTCTCAGAATACAAGATCAATACATTAAAAAAAAATCAATTGTACTTCTATTTATTAGCAATGAACAATCCAGAAATGAAATTAAGAAAACAGTGCCATTCACAGTAACAGCAAGAAGAATAAAAATTTGGGACTAAACTTAACCCAAGAAGTACAAGTACCCTGAAAACTAGAAAACACTGCTGAGAGACATTAAACAAGATCTATATAAATCCCATGTTCATGGATACTAACACTCTACTTTTAAGATGGAAATACTCTCCCAAGTGATTCATATACTCAGTCCCATCCCTATCAAAATCCCACAACAGACTTAAAAATGCTTTTTTCCAGAAACTGATAAGCTGATCCTAAAATTTATATAGAAATGCACAGGATACAAAATAGCCAAAAGATTCCTGAAAAAGAAGAACAAAGTTGTAGGACTCACCCTTCCCACTTTCAAAGCCTCCTGTGCAGCTACAGATTAGTAATCCAGACTGTGTGGTATTGGCAGAAGGACAGACAGACAGAACAAGGAACAAGGAACAAGAAGGAGAGCCCTTCTGTCCTTATATTCATGACCAATTGATTCTTGACAAAGGTGCCATGTAATTCAGTGGGGAAAGGGTAGTCTTTTCAACACATGGTTCTAGGACAACTGGATACACACAGGCCAAAAGGTGAATTGAGATGCATACTTCACATCATACACAAAAATTAAAAATGGACCATCCACTTAAGTATAAGAGTTAAAACTACAAAAATTCTAGAAAAAATACCAGGAGGAAAATCTTCATTATTATGGGTTAGGCACAATTCTTAAATAAGACCCCACAATCCCAAGCCATAAGAGCTTTGATTGATAGATTACAGATTTCATCAAAATCACACATGTTTGCACTTGCAAAGACATCCTCATGAAAAGGAAAAGACAAGCCTCAAACTGGGAGGAAATATTTTCAAATCACATATATGCCAAAGGACTTGTCTCCAGAATAAAGACCTCTTACAACCCAATAATAGGACATCAACCCAGTTACAAAATGGACTAAAGATGTGAATAGAAGTTTCATCAGAGAAGGTTTTTGATTGGCTACCAAGCACATGAAAAGATTCTCAGTAGTGTTAGTCATTAGGAAACTATAAACTAAAAACTCAGTGAGATACCACTTTGCACCCACTAGAGGGCTATAATTATTGGCGAGGACGTGGACAAACCAGAAATGTCATACAATGTTAGTAGGAATGTAAATTGGTACAGCCGTGTTGGAAAACAGTCTGGCAGTTTCTTAAAAAGCTAAACATCAACTGACTATCTGACCAGCAATTCCTTTTCTCATTTCTTGCAGGAGAAATGAAAACACACCCCATGAAGACTTGTACATGAATGTTCATAGCAGCCTTATTGATAATCGCCAAAAAGTAGAAACAACCCAATGTCCACCCACTGGTGAATGTGTAAATAAAATGTGCTATTAAACAGTCCAGGCAGTGGAATATTGCTCAGCTGTAAAAATGAATGGAGTTTTGATGCAGGCTACCACATGGATGAAACTTGAGGACATTATGCTCAGTGAAAGAAGCCAGGGGCGTCTGGGTGGCTCAGTCGGTTAAGCGTCCGACTTCGGCTCAGGTCATGATCTCACACTCCGTGAGTTCAAGCCCTGCGTCGGGCTCTGTGCTGACAGCTCAGAGCCTGGAGCCTGCTTCGGATTCTGTGTTTCCTCCTCTCTCTGCCCCTCCCCTGCTCATTCTCTGTCTCAAAAATAAATAAAAACATGAAAAAAAATTTTTTAAATAAAAAAAATAATGAAGCCAAATACATAAAAACTACATATTGTATGATTGCGTTTATACATGATGACCAGAGCAAGACAGGAAACAGATTAGTGGTTGCCCGGGTGGGGGTGGGAAAGGGATTGACTGCCAATGGGCACGAGGCATCTTTCTGGGATGACAGAGATGTTCTAACACTGGATTGTGGTGATGGTTGCACAGCTCTGTAAATTTATTTAAAACCATTGAGTTGTACCCTGAAAACAAGGTGAATGTTACAGCTTGTAAGTTATACCTCAATAAAGTTGCTAGGATGTTTGTTTGCTTCAAAAACATCAGCTTGGATATGAATTTGACCTTGCCTAAATCGAAAGGTTCCATTTGATGATAACAGAGCAGGGACGATTCCTACACAGGTGGCTTGGGGGGGAGGCTGTGGGAGATTCAGGTGACGGCACATTGATACACCAGGTGGCAGCATGACTCAACTGGGTGAGCACAACACTTTAGAAAAGCGACCCTCAACGCAGAATTTTTGGACAATACAGAATATTAGAAATTAAAACATACCCTAGCTTACCAGCCGAAGAAAACCAGAAACACATTAGAGACTTCGACCAGTGGCCTCAGAGAATGCTGGACGTGCACAGACAGGCTCAGTCAAGACCCAGCATCCCAGAAGAGGCAGGGGTCTTTGACAGATTTTAAGCAGGAGGGTGCCACTGTCAGGTTTGAGGACATGGGGAGGACAGATGAGGAGCATAGGACACGCCAGAAGGGACCTAGGGACAGGAAGAGGGAGACATGTGGAGAGGGTGGTGAAGGAAATGTCAAGGATGATCCCAGTTTGGGGCTGGGTGGGGCGCCATTTGCCAAGATGGGGGTCCTGAGAGAGAATCAGATGCAGGTAGGACAATGAGATGGGCTCGGGCCGCTGGGCCTGGGGGGATGACTGTCACAGGGAAGGCCAGAGCTCTTGGCTCAGCTCTGAAGACTGAGGTGGGTGAGCTCTGGGTGCTGTGGCATGGATGGGCGGTCCGGGAAAGGCGGTGCAGGGAGGGCTGAGGGGGGGTCAGGAAGACTGGGGGTCTCCAGCCTCAGCACTGCTGTCATTTGGGCCATGATGCCTTGCTGTGGGGAATGCCCTGTGCTTATAAGATGTTTGCCGACATCACCCACCTCTAAGAACCAAAAGCCAGTAGCAGCTCCCCATTCACCAGTTGTGACAACCAAAATGTCTCCAGCCATTGCCAGATGTCCCTTGGAGGCGAAATCACCTCCCTCCCCGCAAGGCAAGAAGAACTGCTCTAGGCCTAGAGGCCAGCCTACTACCCACCGGCAATCCCAGACTCCCAGCCCACTCTCTTCTTGACACCGTGGCTGAACCCACCAGACTCTGGGTGCAGAAGGGACAGCCCATTAGCCCCTCCCATGTTATTGTGCTGGGATGTGGCCCTCCACTCCCTACTCCCTAATCCCTTAGCCATGAGCCAGCCATGAGCCTTATAAAGTGGTTCACTCTGGGGGTGCCCGGGTGGCTCAGTCGGTTGAGTGTCTGACTTTGGCTCAGGTCACGGTCTCCCAGGTCGTGAGTTCGAGTCCTGCGTCAGGCTCTGTGCTGACAGCTCAGAGCCTGGAGCCTGCTTCAGATTCTGTGTCTCCCCCTCTCTCTGCTCCTTCCCTGCTCACACTCGGGCTCTCTCTGTCTCCCAATAATCAATAAACATTAAAAAATAAAATAAAGTAAATAAATAAAGTGGTTAACTCTGTTAAGGGCAGCTTACACCAGCATCTTATACGGAGGTCGTTGGGAACAGGCCTTCCCCACCAGGAATGGTCAGAGGCGAAGGCTCTGCATAAAATAACACAGCTTCAGCACAGCTGGATCACAGCACAGCACAGCACAATCCAGCTCCAGGGCCAGCCAGGCTTTCCCATGGGTGTGCCCCAACAGAGAGAGGGCATCTGGAGGGTGAGACTCGGCCTCGGCCTGCCCTGGGCCTGCCCTGCCCTGCCCTGCCACATACAAGCTCTATGGCCCTGGGCAAGTCCTTCCTCTCCCAGAACCTGTTTCCCCAGATAGAGAAGGGGAGTACACATAACACCTTGCAGTCTTGTTGTGGGCTTAAAGCAGCCAAGAGCGATTCCCAGGCTTGCTGCCTGCTGTCTTGGCCACTCACAAGGTGGTGGTGGAGAAGGCTGCCCTCATTGGGGGGCCTCAGAGTGAGAGAGGTCAGCCCCCAGGGACTCCCATCACTGTGCTCAGGAAGGTCCTGGGGCACCTGTGCCCTCAGGAGGATCGGCTTGGGGGCTGGTGGCAGGAAACGAGCTGTAGAAAGGGCTCCCGCCCTGACTGTCCTCCCCTGGTGCTCACAGACCTGTTTCCAGATTGCTTTCTGTGAGCTCTTCTCCTTGTGGTCTTAGCAAGAGTCACACACACCAAGGGCTGTTTGCCCCTCCCCCTCCCATGTCCAACCTCGTGCAGGCCAGACCCGGCTCTGCTCCCATGGCGTCTCTGGCTCTGGGGCTCACCCAGAGCCCTCGTCGTCCTCACCTTCTCCCACTCCCTCAAATCAGAGGCCAGAGCTAAGAGGGGGCAGAGGGGGAGGGATCCTTGATCAAAGGTCAGCAAAATGGGATCAGAAGACAGATGCCTGGGGTCCAATCCCAGCTCCCCCACCTGCTAACTCTGAGCTTTGAGCAAGTTTTAAAAATCTGAGTCTGTTGGGGCACCTGGGTGGCTCAGTCGGTTAAGCATCCAACCTTGGCTCAGGTCACGATCTCACAGTTTGTGAGTTCGAGCCCCGCGTCGGGCTCTGTGCTGACAGCGCGGAGCCTGGAGCCTGCTTTGGATGTTGTGTCTCCCTCTCTCTGCCCCTCCCCCACTCATGCTCTGTCTCTGTCTCAAAAATAAAGAAACATTAAAAAACATTTTTAAAATAAATAAATAAAATAAAATCTGAGCCTGTTTCCTTGTGTGTCTCATGGGGATGGTAGACATAGTACCTACCTCACAGGTGTGGTGAAGTTAAAGAGAGAAGTGCCTGGCACCGAGCTCAATAAATATTGGCTATGTTGTTGGGGATTCGAGCAGGAACTTTTTTAGTGTTTCACCTTAAAATATTTCGACGAGCGTGATCATTCCTGTTTTACCATGATGAAGAAATGCAGGGGGTGTGCTAGCAGAGGGGCACTGTCCAGGTCACCTGGAGTGTGGCCAGGTGACCTCTGCCCACTGGCAGAGTGACGTCTGGGGATAGTCACTTGGGGACAGCTTGAAGCCCGGCACTCATGCTTGTTGGGGATTCTCCCTGCCTGCCTTCTTCGGGAGGGGCGACCAGGACCGAGAGATGCCGGGTGAACTGCCCTGGACACACAACAAGCAAATCAAAGGGCTAAGATTCTGCCCCACAGCCAGTGCTCTGAAAGGAGCAATTTACAAGAAACAGGACACCTTTGGCAAATAGCTATTTGTTGACCGGAGAAAGTAACAGACACCACCACTCGTACCCCAACAAGGGGAATGATCTGCTTAAGTTACAAAAGGATTTTGTGTGTCGTTAACCCACCAGAGAGCTGAGAAGGCAAAAACAAACAAAACAAAACAAAACAAAAAAAACCCAAAACCAAAAACAGAAGCAAAAGACAACGAAGTAAAATAAATTCCCAAAAGCGGCAAGCCCTTGCTAGGAGAGAGACTCAAAGCTCTACTCCTCCAGGTGAAACGGTGGGGGGAATGGGGACCAGCCAACAGCTCAATAGGCTTCTGAGCCACATCGGAGTCGTATCACGAATTCGAACCCCAAGGAGGCCAGGCCACAGGGCAAGTTCGCACCCACCCACCAGGAGCCCTCACAGAACCACATGCCAAAGGCTGAGAGGAACCCCTCGAAGGCACTCCACGCCTCACCAAGCACACGCTTCGGCCCACTGAAAGCGGGAGTCCACACAGCAGGGTGACACGGGTCATGAGAACATGAGAGCCGGGACAGGAGAGCCAGGAGGACGCCTCAGCGACCCGAGAAGCTGGAAGCCAGTCCGGAAGCCTGAGAGGTCTCCTGTGTTCAGAAATTGGGGGCAGGCTGCGAGGTATAAAGAGATGTCCGGCGTCTCACCAGTGCTCAGACCCTAAGCCCTACTGCAGGGTAAGTCTTGATCACACCCTCGAAACCTGTGAGGCCAGTGGGAGATGAGTTTAACTACAGCCACAAGGAAGCCCAGCCCAGCTTGCCTACGTTAAGGTTGATGGTGCCACCCTCACCGATAGGCCAACAGAAACGGAGCCCTCTTCTCTGAGGGTATTACTTAGTTCAGCTGCTCCGTTCCTTCATACGTGATGCCCAGCCTACATCTCTAAAAGACATGCCAAGAAGAAACAAAATGTAATCCATCAACAAGAGATAAATTCAGTAAAAGCCGACACAGAGATGGCTCAGGTGTTGGAAAGAGGCAGGGGCCTTAAAACTATGGTAAATGTGTTAAATAGTCTAAAAGAAAAGGTCAATGTCATGTGTGAACAGATGGGGAGTTTGAGCAGAGAGATGCAAATATAAAAAACCTAAGAATGGAGCGCCTGGGTGGCTCATTCGGTTAATTGTCTGACTTCAGCTCAGGTCATGATCTCATGGCTTGTGGGTTTGAGACCCGTGTTGGGCTCTGTGCTGATAGCTCGGAGCCTGGAGCCTGCTTCTGATTCTGTCTCTCCCTCTCTCTCTGCCCCTCCCCTGCTCATGCTGTCTCTCTCTGTCTCTCACAAATAAATGTAAAAAAAAAATTTGTTTTAAATAAAAAACCTAAGAAAATGAAAAATACAGCATCAGAAACTAAGAAGCCATTCAACGGATTTAACCGTAGATTAGACACAGCAGAGGCAACAAAAACCAGTGAACGCAAAGACAAGGAGCCGCCAACCTGAATGATAATGATCCCAATTGAAACACAAGGAGGAACAAAACTGGGGGTTTGAGATATTTAGGACCAGAGAAAGTCTGATGCACTTGTAACTGGAATTCTAGAAGCAGAGGAAAGAGAGAATAGATAAAAGCTATATTTGAAGAAGTAATGGCTGAGAACTTTCCAAAATTGGTGTAAGATATCAACCCACAGATCTATGTTACTCAATAAAGCCCAAGCAAGAGAAGTACAGAGGAAAACACAGAGAGGCACCTAAAAGCCAAATTGCTGAAAATTCGAGATAAAGAAAAAGTCTTGAGAGCAGTCAGGAGGGGGTGGGGTCACGGCACATTGTACACAAGGGCAAGCAGTAAGGGTGATGGTTGATGTCTCATCAGTACTAATGGAAGCAAGAAGATGGTGGAAATTCCTTAAAGAGCTGGAAGGCGGGGCTTGGGAGGCTGTCAAACTAGACTTCTCTCTATCCAGCAAAGTATCCCTCAAAAATGAAATAGAGATAAAGACATTTTCAGGTAGACAAAAGCCGGGGAAATCTGGCAGATCTGTGAAAATTCGAAAATTTCTCCAGATAGATAAAACTCAGCTGTTTTTTTGCAGTACGAATGATAATGGGGCCCCTGGGTGGCTCAGTCGGTGAGGCGTCCAGCTCTTGGTTTCGGCTCAGGTCATGATCTCACAGTTCGTGGGATCGAGCCCTGCGTCGGGCTCTGCGATGACAGCCTGGAACCTGCTTGGGAGTTTCTCTCTCCCTCTCTCTCTCTGCCCCTTCCCTGCTCCTGCATGCTCTTTCTTTCTCTCAAAATAGATAAACTTAAAAAAAAATAATAAAATGGTTTAACTTCCTAGAAATCAAAATATGTAAATATTGAGTCCCAAGGCCTCATCTGGGAGGTGTGTGGCCTAGGAGGCGGTGGACAGGCGGTCCAGAGAGCTAGGCAGAGAGGAGCGGGGGAGCGATTTGAGGTCCAAGAGTTCCCTAGAGAGGCATATGGAACCAAACAGCAGCCTGCAGCGTGAAATCGCTCAAGAGCAGATGAGGCAAACTTCTCTTGTCCCAAATAAGCCGTATTTATTTTGGCTGGAGAACAGCCTGAGCCCCGGGGCTTTACGTTGATGGCTATAAGCAGCATTTATGGCTGAGGGACCACGGCTGAGGGCTTTGTCTGAACCGCTTGGACAACCACAGCATGGTCCCCGATCACCCAGAGATGCTATAATTTCCATCAGTAGAAGAAATTCTATGTGAGGATGGCTCCCTGCTTGTAAATGCATATGCTATTTTTTATGGCAGTTTTAATGAGTGGAAGATAGCAGACAAGTTATGCCCCTCCCCACCAAAGGTAAAACGTCCCAGTCACATTAAACATCAACAGAGCCCCGATCCATGAATTTATTAGCATTCTTCCCTGCGGCCTTGAGGCAGTGGAAAAAGAATGTGTTTGGAGTCAGCAAGCTTACCTATGAAACCTGGCTCCACAGGTCACTATCCCCGTCGACACAGCTTCCTCGTCTATGCTTATAACTGAGATGATTAAGTTAATTAAATAAATGTATAACCCAAACATCGGTCTAGCTTACTGGAGAATTCAATAGCCATTCTCTTCCCCGTAGGTGACCAAAAAGATGTGTATACTTGACTAGTTCTCTGTGTGTGGTGTTCCCACTCAACTGTAAACTCTTTGAGGGAAGAGACCACATGACTCCCATGCAATGCTGGGTCTAACCCCAGCGTGTCCCACACAGGCTGAACAAGCAAGCGTGATTTAATGGCACTGTAGGAGTTACCCAGCTCACTGAACCTGCCAAGTCCATTAGACGAGCTAATGGCTGTCAGTGAGAGTGAATGAGCTCATTGGCTTTATTTTAAGTTGAAGGCGCCATATGCATGCCACCTTCCAAAGTCATCATAGCCTTCCATGATGGGGGCTTTTGCCTTAGAAGGGGAGGAAGGCAAGATAAACAGTGCAGAGAACATTCCCCACCTAGTATAATCAGCCAACCTCCAGGGAAGCGCTGATTCAATAGTCTACGGTCATTAATATCACACAGAGAAAACATACTGAGGGAACAGTTGTGTTTGAAGAAGGCAATTTGGGGTGACAGAGTCACAGCATGTTTGCCACGAGTGGGTGCACTGAGGGCGCTTACTTACACAGCCCACTCGATCTGCACAGCTTTGCTAACAACCAGCTGTGATTTCACCCGAAGATTTACATCACCGAGCCAACAAGTACAAAACTGCCATCCTGCATTCATCCCCGAGGTAGAAACGTCTTCCTGGGAAAGCCACAATAAATTTCAGTTTTTTTGTCCCCACTTACTTGGCAGGTGGTTTGGCAAAAGAGAACTGAAGCCAAGTTCATTGCTCCCCAAACTGTGACAGTCACGTATCATCTTTGAATTTGGGGGAAATGTGGAATGAGTAGAGAAATCTGGGTGACCTGGGGTAGGGGTAGCCTGGTTCAATCCATAGGAGCTCTAAGCTGGTAGTGTAAATAGCAGAAGTAACACAGCCACTAGGTCGGGGCACTGATGATGGCACGTGGCCTTTCCCAGAGGCTGTTCACGTGGGGGAGCAAATAATCAAACACCAGGCAGTCTGTCAGTGCTAATAGCAAACATTATCGAGCAGGAGAGTTCATAAAATTGCCAATCTTCTAAGGGGTAAATTCTGAGGCCAACAGATGCCAACTCAGGATCTCTCTCTCTCTCTGTCTCTCTCTCTCTCTGTCTCTCTCTCTCTCACACACACACACACACACACACACACACACACACACACACACACACACTCATCAGACCTGCCCCTCTACCTGGATCCTTACCTCTCCTAATTCATCCTTTTCTCAACCACTTCAGCCAGAAACATTCGAGAGACCCCAATTCTTCTTGCTACAGTCATTCTTCTCAACCAACCAGTTCCTACCACTTAGGAAATGGTCAATAAACATTTGAGCATTGAAAAAAAAAAACAATTTTGAAGTATAATTTACATGCAGCAAATGTGCACCCATTTAAGTATTCAGTTATTCAGTTTCACTTGTGATTGATTGATGAGCTGATGACTTCATGCGATCCTGTAGCCACCACCACAATCAAGATCTCGAACTTAACCATTACTCCAAGAAGTCCCCTGTATCCCTTCCCAATATCTAACTCTCTCACCGCCAGGCAGCCAAGGATCGCTGTTTACTACTGTAGAGTAGATTGGCCTTTTCTAGAATTTCATACACAAGTAGAACACACACAAGTAATGTGTATTTTTTTCAGCCTGGCTTCTTTCGCTCAACATAATGATCTTGAGATTTATCTATGCTGTTGCATTTGTCAGGGGTTCATTCATTTTTTTTGTTGTTGTCTGTGTATCCTACAATTTGTTTATCCATCCATCTTTTGATGGAGATGTAGGTTTTTGACAATTTCATGCTATTACGAATAAAGCTGCTGTGAATTTCACACACGAGTTTTCGTGGGACACCCCGGAGATGAATTGCCGGGACATCACGGTGGGGATGTGACTTAGGAACCGCCAAACTGTCTTCCAAAGTAGTTCAACCATTCCACAGTCTCTACCAAAGATGCCTGAGAGTTCCTGTTGCTCCGCATCTGCACCAACATTTGGTTTTATCAGTATCAACTATAGCCATCCTCGTGGGTGTGCAGTGATTTTCACTTGCATTTCCCTATCACACTGATGCCGAGCAAGTTCTTAGGTTTTGTTTGTTTGTTTGTCAAGTGTTTTTGTTGGCCAGGTATGAAGAATTTCTGCTCCAATCTTTTGCCCATTTTTTATTGGGTTGTTTTTCTTCTTATTAACCTGTAAGGAAACTTTCTGTATTCTGAGTACAAGTCCTCGGTTGGATATGTGCATTTTTGTACTCACTAGGGGCTCTCGTTTTACTTCTTCAACGATGGAGATTTTCAATTTGGATCAAGGACAATTTATCCCTATTTTCTTCTATGGTTCATACTTTCTGAAAGCTAAGAAATCTTTGTCTGCCTCGAGATCATGAGGTTTTCACCCGATGATTCCTTCTAAAACTTTTACGGTTTTCACTTTTCTTATGATCCATTTTAGTTGATTTTTGTTTGCGATTTGAAAAGGCCAAAGTTCACTACTTTCCACTTACGGACACTCGGTTGTTGCAGCAACACCTTTCATTTTGTTGAAATGATTATCATTTTGTCATAGATGTACCTCGGGACATCTGTCAAAGGTCAACTGACCACTATATGTGGGTCTACTGCTGGACTGTGCTCTGCTCCAATGACCTCTTTACCTATCCTTAGGACAATACCACCCTGTCTTGGCTACTGCAGTGTTACGGTATGTAAAGAAATGAGGTAATGTAAGTCCGCCAACTTTTATTTTCGAAGGTAGTTTTAGCTATCTGGAGATTCACTGCATCTCCAAATAAATTTTAAATTCAGTTTTCACAGTTTATTTTTTTGTTTGTATTTCTCTTTTCCAAATGATACATGAATCTGTTTAATCTGCGGGAACTTTATTTTTTTCTCTTTTGTCTTTCATTTTGCACTGAAATACAAAACTTACATTATCAACTTACATCATTGTTGTCCACAGGGGTCAGCCAACCGACTTAGTAAACAGACCACTTCCAGCTGCTCAAACGAATACATTTGTCTCTGCTTGCTTTTGCTGTATAGCAAAACTTAGGGCGTATGTTTATCATTTATGTGTTTTTGATTCTGTAGATTAGCAACTTAGGCTGGGCTCGGCTGGGGCAACTCATTTCTGCTTTCCATGGCATCAGCTGGGCTCCCTTGTGCATTTCTGGTCAGTTGACAGATTATTTGGAGGATGCTGGTCTTAGGTGACCTCGTTCACATGACTTGGAGTTGGTGCTGGCTGTCGGTTGGGCCGTGTGTCTTCAGCAGATTTGTCTGTGCTCTTTCAACATGGAAGCGAGTCCAAAAAGAGCAAAGAGAGGGCAGACCCCAATGTGCAAGTGCTTTTTAGGTTTCCGTCTGTATCACACTTGCTAACGTCTCATTGGCCAAAGCAAGTCAAATAGCTAAGCCAAAATCAATGTGGAAGGAATTACACGAGGGCCTGACACACAAAATGGCATGATTCCCTGGGGCTACTGCTGAAACAATCTACGGTAGCATTAAGTCCAAAAACCTATGGAAAGTGTGTTATATCAGGGCTACCTAAGTTTGGCCCCAACCCAATGTTGTATTGTGTTCTCCTTGATCTGATACCCTTAGAATCCATCTCTGCCTATATTGGGTTTCTTCTAGCATGAATTTAACACACACTGTAACACACAATGTTACATTAGTTTCAGGCAAACAACATGGTAATTTGACCGTGTGTTAGGCTCTGCTCAGCCACAAGGTAGCTACCATCCATCATCATACAACACTATTACAATAGCATTGACTCTATCCCCTTTGCTGTACCTTTCACCTATGTGATTTATTCATTCTGTTTAAACAAATTTTTTTAATGTTTCTTTATTTTTGAGAGAGAGACAGAGACAGAGAGCAAGCAGGGGAGGGGCAGAGAGAGAGGGAGACACAGAATCTGAAGCAGGCTCCAGGCTCTGAGCTGTGAGCACAGAGCCCGACATGGGGCTCAAACCCACAGACCCTGAGATCATGTCCTGAGCCCAAGTCAGAAGCCCAACCAAGCCCCTGATCTATTCATTCTATAACTGGAAGCCTGTACTTCCCACTCCTCTTCACCCATTTTGCCCATCCCCCCTTTGCCTTCCTCTCCTCTGGCGACCATCAGTTTGTCCTCTGTATTTATGGGTTTCTGTTTTTGTTTTTGATCATTTGTTCATTTGTTTTGTTGTTTATGTTCTACATATAAGTGAAATAATATGGCATTTGTCTTTCTGTGTCTGACTTATTTCACTTAGTATAATAGCCTCTAGATCCATATTGTTGCAAAGGGAAAAATCTGATTCTTTCTTATGGCTGAGTAATATTCCATAATGTGTGTGTGTACACACACACACACACACACACACACACTATATCTTTATCCATTCTTCAATCCATGGACACTTGGGTTGTTTCCATATCTTGGCTACTATAAATAATACTGCTATAAACATAGTGGGTGCATGCATCTTTTCAAATTAGTGTTTCTGTTTTCTTCGGATGAATACCTAGTAGTGGGATTATTGGATCATGTAGTATTCTATTTTTAATTTTTTGAGGAATCTTCATTGAGTTTTCCACACTGGTCATGCCAGTTTACATTCCCACCAATCGTGCATGAGATTTTCTCCACATCCTCGCCAGCACTTACTATGTCTTGTCTTTTTGACACCAGCCATTCCGACATATGTAAGGTGATATCTCATCATGGCCCTTATTTGCATCTCCCTGAAATAATACTGAATAATATCAAACATCTTCTCATGTGTCTGTTGGCCATCTGTATGTCTTCTTTGGAAACGTGTCTATTCAGGTCCTCTGCCCATTTTGTAATTGTATTATTTGTTTTTCACAATTTATTTAAAATAATAATAATTTTAAAAAGGCTGGTGGGAAGTTCTAGTTCCAGGCAAGAAAAAAACTAGCATTCTCCATCCTGTCTCTCCCAATGAATGCAGGTATAACATCTGGACTGAATTCAGAATAGCAATGAAGCCTCTGGAAAGTAACTAGTAGCAGGAGAATTGGGGAAGAAAATAAAAAAGAATTGGAACGCCAAACTGGCCATGAGTTTACCATCTATTTTTCTATTTGGTAGCTTCCACTCTGGACTCAGTGCAGCCTGAAATGCTGAAGTGCGTATTGGTGAGGACAGAGAATGAGCTAGCTGAAGCCCTTCTACTTCTGGCTTGAGGAATGGGGATGGGGGTCTCCTAACGCTCTGAGAGGGTATGTTTTCTTCTCTGTTCTCTCTGCCCCATGGCAACAACAATGGTACAATAATAGCAGGGAAGGCAGGTGCCTAAAACTCTGAGGGAGAGTTTAGGCAGGTGCCTAAAACTCTGGGGGGCCCAGAGAACCAAAAAGTACTGCCTAGATCATGGAGAGGGAGGAACATGGGGAAGTGACACCATAAAGTTGTTTGTAAACCACTGGGCTCAATCCCCATACTGTGTAATCATGGATATGACCCTATAGCACACTACTAATGTTGACAACTGAATTATGGGACAGTTCAGTCACACAGAGAAGATGGGGGCCACAGACACTGGGAAAAAGGAACTTGAAACCACAACTGCCTGATTAAAAAAAAAAAAAAGGCCAACTTCTTCTGTAAGACTTAAAGAAGATCAAGAGACTCATAACACCCAAAATGTCTGCGACACAATACAAAATAACTTGGTAGAAGAAAAACCAGTAAAATCTCTATTTGCATCAGGAAAGACAATAGATGCCCATGCTGAGACAACACAGACAGTCATAGTTGGCAAAGATGTTAAAACAGCTGTTATAAAAGTCTCCAACAAGTAAGAGAAAACACTCTTGAAATGAATAAAAGGGCAGAAAGTCTAGGGCGCCTGGGTGGCTCAGTTGGATACGCGTCTGGCTCATGAACTCAGCTCAATCATGATCTCACAGTTCGTGAGTTCAAGCCCCGCATCGGGCTCTGTGCTGACCACATGGAGCCTGCTTGGGATTCCCCTCCCCTGCTTGTTGCACTCTCTCTCTCTCCCTCTCTCTCAAAATAAATAAACCTAAAAAAAGGTAGAAAGTCTCAGGAAAGAAACAAAAGACATAAATAAGAATAAATGGAAATTTTAGAAAAATTCAATAACCAATAAAAAATTTATTGGACTCAGTAGCAAAATTGAGATTGTGCAGAAGAGTCTGTAAACTTGACGAGAGATAAATAGAAATTATCCAACATAAAAACTGAGAGGAAAGAAGAGATTTTAAGAAATGAACAGAGCCCCATGGAACTGTGGGGGTAATGACAAGAGATCTAACATTTGTGTCATTAGAATCCCAGAGTAGAGGAGAATGAATGCAGAGGTAAAAATATATTTGAAGAAATAATGGCTGAAAACTTACCAAATTTGATAAAAGACATAAACCTACAGAGTAAAGAAATTTGGTGAACCCCAAACAGATTAAACTACAGAAATCCACACCTAAATGCATCAGACTCACACTGTGAAAAACTAAAGACAAAGAAAGGCCTTAAAAGCAGCCACAGAAAATCAACACATTACCTACAGAGGAACAACAATTCAAATTATGGCAGATTTGTCATTAGAGCCAAAGAAGCCAAAGGAATTGGCACAGCATTTAAGAAACAGTTTTTTATAATGTTTATTTATTTTTGAGAGATACAGAGAGAGACAGAGAGAGAGAGTCGGAGCATGAGTGGGGGAGGGGCAGAGAGAGAGGGAGACACAGAATCGGAAGCAGGCTCCAGGCTCTGAGCTGTCAGCACAGAGCCCAACTCGGGGCTAGAACTCATGAACTGTGAGATAATGACCTGAGCCAAAATCAGATACTCAACTGACTGAGCCACCCAGGCACCCTGGCACAGCATTTTTTAAACACTGACAGGAAAGAACTATTAATCCAGAATTCTATATACAGCAAAAATATCCATCAGGAATGGAGATAAAAACTTTCTCAGATGAAAGAAAATTAAGATTTTTTTTTTTTTTTTTTTTTTTTTTTTTTGCCAGCAGACCTGCTGGCATTTTTGACTGGGGTTGCATGGGATCTAAAAATCAGTTTGAGGAGAAAGGAATAACTTAATACTGACTCTTCTAGTTGTGAAAATGGCATATTTTCTATTTATCTTTTTAACTTCTCTTAGCAGTGTTTTATAGTTTCAGTCTACAGGTCTTACATGTATTTCATTGGATCTATTTTGCAGTATTTCAGATTTAATGCTCTTATTTTCAATCCACAATGCTTCGTTGTTAGAAATGATTGATTTTGTATATTACCTTATTACATACCTTGTATATTCTCTGACTTCTAATTCAAGTTCTAGTAGTTTTTTTTGTAAATTTTTTAAGATTTTCTCTATACACAATCATGCTACCACACAGTCTATGTCTCCCTTTCAAATTTGTGTGCTTTTTATTTATGTTTCTTGCATTATTGCACTGCCTAGGACCTCTACTACAAGGCTGAATGTAAGTGGTGAATGTTGACATTCCTGCCTTGTTCTCAATCATTGTACACCATTAAGTATGTTGTTAGCTACAGTTTCCTTTTGTAGAGGCTCTGTATTAGTTCGAGCATGTTTTCTTCTCATCCTTTTTGGTGAGAGTTAATAACACAATCAGGTATTAAGATCTGTCTTCTGTACCCACTGAGACAACTATATTGTCTTCTCCTTTCCACCCATAACTTAAACCAATCCTGAATTCCCAGAGTAAACTTGATTCTGATGTATCATCCGTTTTATATGTTGTTGGATTCAATTTGATGGTATCTTGTTAGGAAGGTTGCTTTCATGAGTAATACTGGCTTGTAGCTATCTTTTCTTCCAAAATATTTGTATTTGATAACAGGGTTACACTGGACTCCTAAAGTGAGTTGGGAAGCGTTCCTCCTCTTCTATTTATGAAACATTTGTAGAATTCGTTTTTTTCTTCCTTAATGTTTGAGAGTTTCACAGCAAACTTGATTTTTCTTGATTTTTCACCTGTCTTTAAAGACAGGAAGTCTTTAAATTATAAATTCGATCTATTTAATTAATATGGTGACAGGTTTTCTATTTCTTCTGGAATCAGTTTTGGTAATGGGTCTTTTCAGGTACTTGTTCATTTTCTCTAATTTGCTGAAATTACTGGGATAACATTGTTCAAGGTATTCTATTTTTTAATGCCTGTAGGATCTTTTTCACTGAGAAAAAGGTTTCTAAACAGTTTAGATTTGCAAAGAAGGAGGAGGAGGAGAAAGTAAAGTTTCCCTCCACGCCCTCACCCAGTTTCCTTATTAGTATGGCACACAGTGCAGTCCAGGGACCAATACTGATACATTGCTATTAACTAAACTCCACACTTTATTTAGAGTTCTTTAGTTTTTACCTAACATCTTTTTCTATTTCCAGATCCCATCCAGGACACCACATTAAGTTTACTTGTGATGTCTCCTTAGGTGGCTCCTGTTGGCTGTGATAATTTCTCAGACTTTCCTTGTTTTCATGACCTTGACAGTTTGGGTCAAGGGTCTTGTAGAATTTACCTCAATTGTATCTGATGTTTTTCTTATTCAACTTTTTGGTCATTAGAGTACTGCAAATAAAAGTCACAATAAGATACCAATTCACACCTATTTGGAAGGCTGTTACAAGAAAAAAATAAAGGGAAAATAACACTTGTTGGTGAGGATATTGAGAAACTGGAGTCCTTGTGCATCGTTTGTAGGAATGTACAATGGTAGCCATCGTGGAAAACGGGCTGGCAGTCTCTCAAAGGTGACACATAGATTGCCATATGATCCCCCAATTCCACTCCTAGGTATGCTGAACCAGAGACTCAAACAGATACTTGGATGCCCATGTTCATAGTAACATTCATCACAATATCCAAAAGGTGGAAATTCAAGGGTCAATCAAGAGTGGAACAGAGAAGCAACATATCTATACAACGAAGTATTATTTAGGCATATCTAAACAGGAATGAAGTTCTGACACGTTATGAACAGATGAGCCTTGAAAACATTATGCTGAGTGAAATAAACCAAAGCACAAAAGGACAAATATTATGCGATTCTGCTTATCTGAGGTACTAAAATAGGCAGATTTATGAAGGCAGAAAAATAGAACAGACTTCACTGGGAACTGCAGAGAAAAGCGACATGGAGAGTTATTATTTAATGGAGACAGAGTTTCAGTTTGGGAAGATCAAAAAAGTTCTGGAATGGATGGTGGTGATGGCTGCACAACGTTGTGAATGTACTTAATGCCATTGAATTGTAATGGTAAAGAAAGAGCAGTCGATCAGTGCCCTTTAATATTTTTGTTGCATGAATTATTTTAGTAAAGTTTAGATTCCAATTGATTCAAATTTTGTGCGTCTGGTTGAGGTTTTGGGTTCTTCCCCTATATTCCCTTTCTTCCCTCCCTCCGTCCCTCCCTCTCTATTCCTTTTCTTGTTAATAGTGGTTGCTGGATATCCTTCAGTGATGGTGTCATCTTTATCCTCTAAAGAGTCTCAAATCAGTATCACTAGGGTTAGGGACCTCCTACAGGGCATGGTGGAATGAGCTGCTTGGCTGTGCCACAGGCATGGCATGGGTGATTTTTTTCCCTATAAATTTGAAGATTAGGATCCTTTTTGGTGATGGAGGCATAGGAGCAGCACCAGCAACAAAGGCATTTGGGGGCGTGTGACCTCAACATGCCACACAGTAACTGCTCTTCCTTCACACAAGCAACAACTTGAGGGGCCAAGGATATCAGTCTTTCTGCCAAGCACCCTACGGATTGGGGTCGATGCCTGCTTGAGACACGCAACCAGTGGCCACAGGTTAAAAGTCACTCCCCTGGGGCGCCTGGGTGGCGCAGTCGGTTGAGCGTCCGACTTCAGCCAGGTCATGATCTCGCGGTCCGTGAGTTCGAGCCCCGCGTCAGGCTCTGGGCTGATGGCTCGGAGCCTGGAGCCTGTTTCTGATTCTGTGTCTCCCTCTCTCTCTGCCCCTCCCCCGTTCATGCTCTGTCTCTCTCTGTCCCAAAAACTAAATAAAAAACGTTGAAAAAAAAAAAAAAAAGTCACTCCCCTGACTCTAGACTCAGTTACGGCTTATGCTCAAGACACACGATTCAATCTGAGACACACAGATGCAGCTCATGACACATGACCCAGGGCCACTTAAAGGAGAGTCCCACTTCCATGCTCCTGTCCCTAAATACCAAAGATCAGAACTGAGTTAGGCCAGTTAAATCTTTCACAGAGGCTCGGCAGAACCACGCAAATGCAGCACGAAGCAGCACAGCTCAAAGTGCACGCTCACCAGCAGACAGCAAAGCCAGGAAGTGTATTCCTCACATAGTGAGGCTTTCTGGGAGAGCAGGGCAGACTTCTCTGGTCCAAAAATGGCTCGAGAAAGCAAGGTAAGGAGATTAGATTGGGATTTTTAGAGTGGCTAGGGCGTGGACTGGAGTGAGGATTTGCATGCACGGGCTGGGGCTTGCATGTTTTGAACTTCCCATTGGGAACCAAGAAAGAACATCTGGGTCTTCTTATCAGCTTGCCCAGATATGGGCCTAAGGGAAAAACCAAGGGGTAGCACTTAGAAGCTGTCAGCCAACATCAAAAAGTGGAGTCAGACTCTGTTACAACTAGTGTGTTTGTACCATTCACATTTTTAGTGGTTACTGATATAATTGGATTCGTATCTACTGCGTCTGTAACTGTTTTTGTTGCATTCATGTTTTCTTTTTACCGTTTCCTCTAATTTTTAAAATTATTTATTTTTCAGAGAGAGAGAGAGCAAGCAGGGGAAGGGCAGAGAGGGAGACAGAACCCCAAGCAGACTCTGTCCCGTCAGCACAGAGCCTGATGCGGGGCTTGAACCCACAAACCGTACGATCATGACCTGAGCCGAAAACAAGAGTTGGGACGCTTAACCGACTGAGCACCCAGGCGCCCCGGTTTCCTCTACTTTTAATTGAGCATTTTATGTGATTGCATTTAATTTTCTCTTCACATATTATGTACTTCTTTTTGAAATTTAGTGATTGTTCTGGAGTTTCCAATATAGATTTCTAGCTTTCAAATAACACTATGCCACTTCAGACATTGTCTGAGGAACTCTTTGTTTCTCCTTCATATCTGAAGAATAATTTCCATAACATGGAATTTTTAAGTTGATGGATTTTCCCTTCAATGTGTAAAATATTTCACTCCACTCTCTTCCTGCTTTTATGGTTTCTGACAAAAAGGCTGCTGTAATTCTTATCCTTGTTTCTCTATAGGTCAGGTCTCCCCAGCCCCAGCTTATTTCAAGATGTTCTCTTTGATTTCCTATAGTTTGAACATGATTTTCCTAGCTATAGCTTTTGGGATGCTTATCTTTCTTGGTATTCTTTGAGCTTCCTAGATCTGTGGTCTGGTGTCTGTAACTGACTCTGGGAAGTTCTCAGCTATTACTACATCAAACATTTCTTCTGGTCCATTCTTTCTTTTCTTTCTGGTGTTTAAATTACATGTTACATCTTTAGAAACTGTCCCACCATTCTTGGATGGTGTGTGTGTGTGTGTGTGTGTGTGTGTGTGTGTGTGTGTGTGTGTTTCTTATTCCTTTTTTTTCTCTTTGTGTTTCAGTTTGGGATGCTTCTATCAGCCTATCTTCAGGTTCACGGATTCCCCCTTTGGTCATGTCCAGTCTCCTGATGATCCCATCAAAGGCATTTCCGCATTTCAGTTAGTGTTTTTGATTTCTAGCATTTCTTTCTGATTCTTAGAGTTTCCATCTCTCTGCTTATATTATTCATCTGTTCTTGCATGTTGCCCACTTTTTCCATTACAGCCCCTAGGATATTCACCATAGTTGCCTTCAAGCCCTGGTGTAATAATTACAACATCTCTGCCATATGAAGTGGTCTCTTCAAGCTTTGTTGTCTTTTAGTATGCCTTGTAATTTTCTTGTTGTTCAAAGCCAGGAATGATGTACTAGGTAGAAAGGACTAAGGTAAAAAGGCCTTTAGTGTAAAGCTTTAGGTTTACAAGACTTGAATTTGTGAGTTTATAGTTTTCATCAAATTTATAAAGTTCCTCTCCAAGTATTGTTCTGCCTTTTGCTTCCTTTCCCTTTCTTGGACTCTAATTATATATGTTAAACCACTTGGTATTGTTCTAGAGTTCACGGAGTCGTCTTCTATTATCTTCCAGTCTTTTTTCTGTCCTTCAGTTCGGATAGTTTCTATCATTAGGTCTTTGAGTCGTTAATATTTTTCTTCCATGGAATCTAATCTGCTGTTGATCCTATCCAATGAAATATTCTGTTCTGGTATTGTAAGGACACAATGCAGAGGGTCTATTTTACTCACTTCTTACTTATCTCTGTAGCCAGGGCAGTGATCTCTGGCCAACCTCTGAAAACTAACTTCCTGGATATTTGCATAGTTACTAGTTAATGTTGTTATGATATATGCCTGAAGCGGTGGCTCAAGAAGAACCAGGCTACTTATAGCCTGACATGAAGATTTCCAATATGCACGCCTGACTTGGGGTCTGCACCATGACTGTGCACATAGCTATGTGACTAGTCCCCTTTAAGAACTCTGAATTCCAGGGGCGCCTGGGTGGCTCAGTTGGTTAAGCGTCTGACTTCAGCTCAGGTCATGATCTTGCAGTTCATGGGTTTGAGCCTCGCATCGGGCTCTGTGCTGACAGCTTGGAGCCTGGAGCTTGCTTGGGATTCTGTGGCTCCCTCTCTTTCTCTGTCCCTCCCGTGCTTTTCTAAGATAAATAAAACATAAAAAAAAAAAAAATTTTAACCTAGTTCTTTCCAGCTTACTCTGTGCTAACCCCTCACTTAAGTCACAATACCTCCATACTCCACTTACCATCATACTATATGGACTTTAAGGTCTCTAGGTTCATAGTGTTAGTTCCACAGCTGAAATCTTCTTGCCCAGTACCGGTCTTCTGAAATTTGTTGAGGCTAGCACTAGCACAGGAAAATTTCATAAATATTCAACGTGTGCTTGAAATAAGTTTTTGTGTTGAATGTGATCTCCTTCCTAAATTCATTAAACCGAGCTTGTTAATTGTATTATTCGAATCTACATTTTTATGGACTTTCCTGGTGTTTGATCTAATTACTGAGGAATATTAAAATCTCCACTATGACAGAGGATGTCGATGTTTCCTTGCAAATCTGTATGCATCTGCATGTTACTAGGTGCATACAAGTTTTACCTTCCAGGTAAACCTGTCACCATTATCTCCGACCCACCTTCCCCCCAGGAGAGGAGATTAGAGGAAAGAGATGAAGGGGGGCCGGAGAGTATGGGGGGAGGGGTAATTACAGACAGGTTTACATTTAAGCCCAATCTTCTCCGTGCAAAGGAAAGAAAACTGGCCTTCCCAGTGGTCTGTTACTTGGACAGTGGTTAAAATTCTTTGGGTGAACTATTTACTTTCTCCTAAGAACACAGCCAAGCCCCCTTGCTGCTTCTGTGAAACACAGTATGTTTTTCGCTCACCCTCCCACTGGGGGGAAAAGCCCACCGGGGTCTCAGCTTTGCCCGAAGTTCCCTGTTCGAAACCTCACCTGGGCTTTGAGGGTTTTTGTACCATGTTCAGTGAAAAGCAGAACCCACTCCCAGGCTTCCTGGTTTCACTTCACCTGGGGTCCTGCAAACCCTTGGCTGGTGCTCAGCAACACAGTAACAAAACACCTATGTAGAATTTCCATTGACCCCATCCAAAGCATCACCCAGAGCCACTCCAGATTGCTGCAAATCTTTGACATCCTATTTATCCCTCATGGCTCAGTTCAAATCCAGCTGCTTTCATTAAACTCTGATCAATCAACAACCCCCCATCCTCACTTCCAATGGAAATTAATAGCATCTTCCCCCTTTTCACTGCTATTCCCACCTCAGTTACAGCAACAACGACACCCTGCCTTACTTTACAGGCAGTTATATTTATATCTTTCTCTTCCTAATAAAAAAAAAGCAACTCATCGACCAGATCCTCTGTCAGGTCATTGGGTCCCTGTCCTCACTCCAGCCTTGTCTACTCCCTGCCTCCAGAGAGGGGGCCAAAATGTTCATCTACACATGGTGTTTCCCATCTTAAAATTTTTCTTTTAAATTTTTAACAAATGTTTGTTTATTTTTGAGAGAGAGAGAGAGAGAGACAGAGCATGAGCGGGGGAGGGGCAGAGAGAGAGGGAGACATGGAATCTGAAGCAGGCTACAGGCTCTGAGCTGTCAGCACAGAGTGCGACGCGGGGCTCGAACTCAAAAGCAACGAGATCATGACCTAGGCTGAAGTCGGACACTTAACTGACTGAGCCACCCAGGCGCCCCTTAAAATTTTTATTTTAAAACATATGCACAACTGTCCAATCCTGTGACAGTGGGCTCATGGCTGACGTCCTGTTCAAGAGAGCACTGCCTGCATCCCCTGTGTTGGGCTGCTCCGTGATGTGCTCCCCAAGAAAACAACAGATTTTCCACAAGGGCCTTGGATAGGCCCCCACTTCAAGGGCCTTTTAGATGCCACCAGGTGTGCAGATTCAAATGGAGTCTCCTACCACCAAACTCACTTACTGCATTTGACCACAATTAGATACGGACTGAATCCTTTTCAACAGTTTCAAATTAGCTATATTTCACATAATCCAGTATTGAAAACTTTTTAATATTACTCTTAAGATCAAGGTGGAGAAGAAATTAGAGCATGCCTCTGACAGGAGATGCTAATAAGTGAGGACTCCAAGGTTGTTGCCACCGGGAACCAGGACAGGGCGAGGCACGAGGCAGGGGTCTGACGGTGGGTAAAGTGTAGGTAAGACTGAAACCTACATAGCGGGCACGAGTTTCTACTCACGCACCCGGGCCCCGCAGCCAGCTCCTCGAAGGCATTTCCAGGACACCCCCCATCAGCCACCATGCGGAATCCCAGGCCCATGTACTGAAGGCTCGCTATGTTGTAGTCCGTTTTGTAAGTCAGAAGATACTTTCATGGGAACCACGAAGCCAGGGGATAAAACCGGCAGCCACCAGAAAAGCTAACTTGGATCCATTGTGCGCTTGCAAGGTCCCTCAGAGGGAAACTCGATTCTGACATGGAAGACCGTCGGCCTTAGCTCACCTCACATCGGGCTCCGAGCTAAGACGTCAAGGAGGCAGCCTACCTGCCTCTCCCAGCCAGCCGAGGCCGCGGAGCACACGCCCGCTGCTGTCTGGTCTCCTCGTCTTTCCCATCTCCATGCTGGTCCCGCGCAAGAGAGCAGGTGCATCAGCACGGACTCACTGTACTGGAGGGCATTCTTATCTGTGACAGGAATGGGGATGGGACAAGGAAAACCGAACAGCAGCGGGGCTAGCCTCAGCAGCCTTTCTGAGTGATGTCCAGTCCCGACGACTTGGTGATTTCCAAAGTTGTAAACACCTGTTCGAAAGGAAGAATGCCAAACACATTCATATTTAGCCATCGATGTTTCTGTATTGCTTTTAAGAAAGCACATTTTGAATAGTACATCGACGTTAACCTTTAAAATATGCAAAGCAGTTACTAATACAAAATCTTTCTGACAATGTGCTTTATAGTTTTTCAAATGACACCAGTTGAAATCAATAAACACACAACCCTATCTCCGTACCTCACCACATGTGGGATGAATTCCAATGGTGTCATCGAGTAGCTGTTTTGTGAGCCCACATTTCATTGCAGCTGCAAATCCTTGGGTGACCTCACCAGCATTTGGTCCAAGAACATGGAATCCTATCACCCGATACTTTAATATGCAAGCATAAGAAAGAGAAGCCCTGTCAGTTAATGGTCTGAACAGGAATCTATTTATTGCAAGTTCACAGTTAACATTTACAGCATCTACTACAGAAAAAGAACTCTAATGCTGAAAGCAGAGAACATTATCATGAAACTGAACCACTGTAAGAATCTGTTAAATGAGCCAGTAAATGCACATCCAGAGTTAATTTGCACTCAAATTTACTAGAACAAGCAATTTACCCACTGCATGAAGGAGTTCATTAGTATGATGTAAATTTCCAAATTATGCTGAGATAGTGCTAAACAGCAACATAACAAATCTGAATTAAAGTCCAACGCTAGAATAATTCTAAGACAGCAGGTTACCCTGCTCCTAACATAACTAAGCAGAGATCAAGGAGTGGCCAGCACAGGGCTTTGCCCAGTCCTGCGTGTAGGGAGGGGCACGAGCAGACCCACCAAGACAGGAAGCAAGATTCAAACTGTCCTTTGGCCGATGTTTTTTTCATCAGACTCTTCTCTTCAATAGTGACCGTGAACAACAGATAAGGAGAGAGAAGGCAGAAGGGTCTCTGCACACCAAATCTGGAGAAAGTGCAAAGAGCATGCGATCTCCTGCACATCTACTGGTGGATGGTCACAGAAGGCGGCGTTTCTCAGGGGGCAGGCCGTCAGAGGCAACGGGAGTGGGGGTGAGGAGTGGACTTCCCAGGGCCCCACGGAACTGGGGATCTCTGAGATGGTGCATTGCGCAGCAAAGTGGGGAAGGGGGAGCAGCCCAGAGCGACAAGAGACGTCCGACGGAAATCTCCACTTATAAATGAAAACGAAGACAGGTCTGTGAAAGGGAAAACCTTGTTCACAATTTTCACCATACAGCCACAGTAAGGGAGCAAGTACGAGGGCCATATTCTAGAAACAGCAATTTGGGAAGGAGTAAAAGGAGGGGCAGGGGACAGAGCAGAAGGCGTCCAAAGAGGGGTCGACAGACCTTGAAATTCTGCCCCAGGTCCAGCAGTCAGAAACCACAGGCGGCTCCCGGCTTCAGCAGGGGCTCTACCAACGTGACCCCAATCCCACTCACGTAGGCAGCAGTGGCGCGTGCAGACCATCTCTGCCTGCTCCCTTGGGAAAGGCCACCCACCGGTGGCAGGACAGTAAGCTCCATCACTCACATCCAGAGTCACAACAAGCACCACACAACTACCACCGCCCCCGGGCGCACGGCAGTGAATGTGTCACAGCCCCGGGGTGTTTCTGGAGACTTTTGACCAGCATCCCCCTCACCGCCCTGCACACCTCTGCAAGGACCAAGGGACTAAGTTCTGGAGTTCTGGCTGACTTCACCTCAGGCACTGGGGCACATGCGAACTGGCCATGAGCCTGTGACACCTGTTTTCTGTTATGCTGAGAACCAGATGGATCCAGACACGTGGACTTAAACAAGAAGATGATGGTTACTTTGTAAACTTCGTACAAACATCACTTGTTGCTGTTCCTATTTATCTAATTTTGTTTTCTCTCCAAGATTATAAATTCTTAAAAAGGGAGAGACCAAGTCCTACTGCCTTCTGCACTCAGCCTTCTTTATTTATAAGTCGTAAATAAACTGCTTTCAGTTATCAATTCCAACTCATCTCTGGTAACAGGGAAGAGACTCCAATGGCCGGCTCTCCACCTGACAGATTCTTCTTTAATGAAAGCCTTCATTAGGAATCAGTTAATTAACTAGTTTTCAGGGGCGCCTGGGTGGCTCAGTTGGTTAAGTGTCTAACTTTGGCTCAGGTCATGATCTCGCTCACGGTTCATGAGTTCGAGCCCCGCGTCGGGCTCTGTGCTGACGGCTCAGAGCCTGGAGCCTGCTTCGGATTCTGTGTCTCCCTCTCTCTCTGCTCCACCCCCTCTCAAGCTCTGTCTCTCAAAAATAAATACACATTAAAAAAATTTTTTTTAATTACCTAGTTTTCACTTCATGCAAGCATTGCTTTCTAAATGCTTCTGATACACGTCCAGCTTATAAACTGCACAGAAACACACACATCCTACATTTTATTCGTTGATGACCAAAACTTTCATAGATCCTCTGGTTCTACACTGCCAAATTAGACAGCTCTGGAAAGAGACAACTTTCAGTGATTTTGTTTTTCTGAAGGTATTAGTGAGCCACTTGTTCAGCCTCTACAGATACATCAACGGGGTAACCGTTGGAAGGATTTCTGCCTTGCCCTGAAAGCCATCTTTAAAGACGATTCAAACCCAATCCTAGATTAAAAGCTACAGTTTAAAATGACGGCTTTTTAGCCTCCAAGCGTATTACGTACATTGTCGAATTTATTGCAAATTATCTTTGCGTAGCAAGTATTGTTGTCCCTGCCAGCCACCGTCCACTCGAGAGGCCAGAAGAAGGTATGATACACCTGCAAGACATGGGAGACAGAGGCCAAGGTTAGTGTCTGTGAAAGCCACTCCCTGATATGTTCCTCAATGATATAAAGACGATAATGTCTGTAGCAGCTTTCAGAAAGTTCAAGGTTCACTTTGCAACAACGCGGATGGAACTAGACGGTATTATGCTAAACGAAATTAGTTGGAGAAAGACAAATATCATATGACTTCACTCATATGAGGACTTTAAGATAAAAAAACAGATGAACATAAGGGAAGGGAAGCAAAAATAATATAGAAACAGGGAGGGAGACAAACACAAGAGACTCTTAAATATAGAGAACAAACTGAGGGTTGCTGGAGGGGTTGTGGGAGGGGAGATGGGCTAAATGGGTAAGTGGCATTAAGGAGGACACTTGTTGGGATGAGCATGGGGTGTTATACACAGGGGATGAATCACTGGAATCTACTCCCGAAATCATTATTGCTCTATATGCTAACTTGGATATAAATTAAAAATAAATAATAATTTTTAAAAAAAGTAATTGCAAGTTTGATGATCTCAACTTTGTGTCTGATGGGAGCACCTGGGCCACAGCTCCTAAAATACCAACTACACAAGTGTGTGGGCCTCTTCCCCCGCCCCCCCCCCCACCTTGGCTCAGCTGTTAGTCCAGAAAAATCTCCTAATTAACTAAACTCAATTTTCAAACATTGATAGCATCCTACTCACCAGGGCAATGCAGCAGGCCCTGGTCACCTGAGAAGGTAAATAAAGACTTCGATTCTGCTTCAGTGAATTTACAGCCTGCCTACAAGGTTCACAGCCACCCCAAATGTAGGAAAAACAGAAGAAATGAAATCGTCCCAGCTGCTCAAGGATATTCAGAACACAACCTCTGCTCCTTGAGAGCCGTCACTCCAAGCACTCTGCGCGCACCTCTAAGGTTCCCCCATCCGGCTCGGTCAGCGAGGAACCAGGACGAGGACCACATGCCCTGCTCTCACAGGGGCTATGTCTCCCCAGCCTGTTCCTTCTAATCGCTCCATACAGAAGGTGATGGATTATCATCAGCTGTCAGGATAAGAAATGTATTCCCGAGTAAAATGCACAATGGAAGGATTTAAGTACGGATTCTTTGTCCTTTAATAGGATGACGTATTTTATATTTTGAATAAAGTCTTTAGTGTTTTTATAAAAATGATATAAGGTTATCATAATAATGCAGTGCAGAAAGTCACTAAGTGAGAAAAAACAAAACAAAACAAATCCATCTCCCAGAAATAACTATTTTAAATGCTAGGGAAGTATCAACTGTTGGTGCACAAGTAATAATAATGAAATTTTTATTTGAAAGATATTGAACATAGTTATTTGTAATAAAAAATGTTAGATTTGGGGGGCTTGGGGGGCTCAGTCAGTTAAGCATCCGACTTCGGTTCAGGTCACGATCTCACAGTTTGTGTATCTGAGCCCCACGTCAGGCTCTGTGTCTGACAGCTCAGAGCCTGGAGCCTGCTTTGGATTCTGTGTCTCCTCCTCTCTCTGCCCCTCCCCCGCTCATGCTCTGTGTCTCTCTCTCTATAATAAATAAACGTTAAAAATAAAATAAATAAAAAACGTTAGACTTAACTTGTATCTAACAGAAGAAAACACCTCTCCCACACATTTTATGTATTTATTTAAAAATTTTTTAATGTTTATTTTTTTATTGTTTTTTAAATTTTTTTAACGTTTTATTTATTTTTGAGACAGAGAGAGACAGAGCATGAATGGGGGAGGGTCAGAGACAGAGGGAGACACAGAATCCGAAACAGGCTCCAGGCTCTGAGCTGTCAGCACAGAGCCTGACGCGGGGCTCGAACTCACAGACTGTGAGATCATGACCTGAGCCGAAGTCGGACGCTTAACCGACTGAGCCACCCAGGCGCCCCAACATTTATTTTATTTTTGAGAGAGAGAGACAGATAGAATGCGAGCAGGGGAGGGGCTGAGAGAGAGGGAGACACAGAATCCCAAGCAGACTCCAGGCTCCGAGCTGTCAGACACAGAGCCCGACGTGGGGCTCGCACTCACAAACCGTGAGATCATGACCTGAGCCGAAGTCAGATGTCCAACCGACTGAGCCACCCAGGCGCCCCATTTTATTATTTTTTTAATGTTTATTTATTTTGAGAGAGAGCATGTGTGCATGCAAGAATGTGAGGGGGAGGGGCAGAGAGAGTGAGAGAGTAAGAGCGAGAAAGAGAGAGAGAGAGGGAGAGAATCCCAAGCAGGCTCCGCGCCATCAGCACAGAGCCTGACGCCGGGCTTGATCTCATGAACTGTGAGAGCATGACCTGAGCCAAAATCAAGAGGAAATCAAGTGTCTAATGCTCAACCGAGCCACCTAGGCACCCCTCCCGCGTATTCTATCACAAACTTTTCAATCTCTGTGGCTATCTGGAAGAAAAGATAAATGTTTCATAACCTCAAGATAGTAGCTCCTAAAATATAGGCTGAGAAGAGAGACGATGAAAACTCTGGGGTTTTAAACAAGATTTGCCCAACTGCACGCTTGTTTCTGATTCGTCCTATGCCGCCCGCTGTAGGGATTACGGGGGTGTGCACTGACGCGTCCCACTGCCCTCTCGTTCTTTCTCGGGTTTTTGCTCCGTTTTTTTCCTTTTAGTACTTTGAAGATTTTTATTTTATTTAAGTCTTTGGTCCTCCTGGTTCAAAGCGGGTGTGAAGTATGGATCTAACTTTACTTTTCTCTTGAATGGCCGTCCACTTATTCCAACACCCTTAAATAATTTAAGATAAAACACCACCTTTACCATGCATGAATTCTTCTAAGCATCCAAATCAATTTCTGGGTTTCATATTCTGTTCCACTCATCTTTCCATCCATCTGTATGTCACTATGGCATGATTTTAATTACTGTGCTGTATGATCAAGTTTAATATCTAGTAGGCTCATCTCCCTGCTCCTCTCCTTATTCAGAATCTGTTATTGCTTTTCCCTTTTAAGTTTTACTTTTTTATCAAATTATGCACAGTTATTAGGCATGATTAAAAAAATTTTTTTAATGTTTATTTATTTTTGAAGGGGAGAGAGAGCATGAGCAGGGGAGGGGCAGAGAGCAAGGGAGACACAGAATCTGAAGCTGCCTCCAGGCTCTGAACTGTCAGCATAGAGGCCGATTCGGGGCTCGAACTCATTAGCTGTGAGCTCATGACCTGAGCTGAAACCAAGAGTTGGACGCATAACCAGCTGAGCCGCCCAGGCGCCCCAGGCATGATTTTTGACACACTCTCTCTGCCCCCGTGCCCATATCAATCAATCAGAGGCAACCACTTTTTCACTTCTTTTATTTTATTTCCCTCCTTGTTTCCAAATAAAATGTTTCTGTTGCTATTCCTTGAGTTTTCTATTTTAGGCTTTATTTACTGACTTGCCTCTACTGAAGAGGAGGACTTAACTCCCTTTCTTCCCCAGCCCCTACCACTCACTGGACATCCTTCCTGTCCCACGCTCCACCCTCCCTCCTCCCAATTACAGTTATATTCGCAGCTAGATCAGTATCGTACTTCCTTTACTAGGTAAAGCTGTTCATGGACAACTGGATATTCACATGCAGAAGAATGAAGTGGGATCGCTACTGTGCATCATATGCAAAAATTAACTCAAAATGGATCAAAGATCTAGGTGTAAAAGCCAAAAGTTTTTATAAAACTCTTAGAAGAAAACAAAAGTATAAATTTTCATGACTTTGGATTGGGCAATAGTTTATTCAATGTGGTATCAAAGACAAACAAAACAAGATGAACTGGATTTCATCAAAATGAAAGGCTTTTGAGCTTTAAATAATTTTTTTAATGTTTATTTATTTTTGAGAGAGAGAGAGAGACAGAGCATAAGTGGGGATAGGGCTGAGACAGAGGGAGGGGCAGAGAGAGAGGCAGACACAGAATCCAAAGCAGGCTCCAGACTCTGAGTTGTCAGCACAGAGCCCGACACGGCGCTCGAACCCATGAACCATGAGACCATGACCTGAGCTGAAGATGGACACTTAACCAACTGACCACCTAGGTGCCCCAAAGACTTTTGAGCTTTAAAGGAAACTATCAAGAGTCAAAAGACAACGCACAGAATGGGTGAGAGTTTTTATAAATCATCTCTCTGGAATGAGACCTGTATGTAGAACATACAAAGAACTCTTAGAACTCAACAATAAAAAGACAACCCAATTTTTAAAAGGGCAAAGGATCTGGGCACCTAGGTGGCTCAGTCGGTTAAGCGTCCAACTGCAGCTCAGGTCATGATCTCCTGGTTCATGGATTTGAGCCCCACGTCGGGCTCTGTGCTGACAGCTCGGAGCCTGGAGCCTGCTTCACATTTTCTATCTCCTTCTCTCTCTGCCCCTGCCCCACTTGTGCTCTGTCTCTGTCAAAAATAAATGTAAATAAGATAGATGGATGGATAGATAGATAGATAGATAGATAGATAGATAGATAAAAGGGCAAAGGATCTAAATAGACATTTGTCCAAAAAAAAAGATACACAAATAGCCATTAAGGCCATAACATGATTCCCAATATCAACAGTCATCAGGCAAATGCAAATGGAAACCAAGAAGAGACACCACTAGATTGATGTATTAGTTTCCCAGTGCTGCTCTCACCAATTACCACACACTTGGTGGCTTAAAACAAAAGATGTTTATATTCTTACAGTTCTGAAGGCCAGAAATCTGAAATCAAGGTATCTGTGGGGCCAGGCTCCTTGCAAAGGTTCCAAAAGGAGGATTCCTTGCCTCTTTCAGCTTCTGACATCTCCAGGTGTTTCTTGGCTTCGGCTGCTTAATTCCAACCTCTGCTTCTGTTTTCACTTGGCCTTCTCTTCTGTCTTATAGGGACACTTGTCCTTGGGTATGGGGCCCACCCGGAAAATCCAGGATGATCTCACCTCAGGATTCTTCCTTCACTTAATTCCGCCTGCAAAGACCCTTTTTCCAAATAAGGTCACCTGCACAGCTTCCAGGGGAATGGGCTGTAGACATATCTTTTTGGGAGTCACCATTCAACCCACTACAGAGAGCTATCATCAAAAAAGACCACAACAAACGTTGGTGAACCTGTGGAGAAACTGGAACCCTCACACGTGGGTGCTGAGAATGTAAAATTGTGCAGCCACCTTGGAAAACAGTCTGCCAGTTCCTCAAAACATACGGTTAACCTGTGACTCAGTAATTCTACTCTTAGGTATATACTCAAGAGAACGGGCAGCATTATGTCCACACAAGAACGTGTGCAGGAATGCTCATGGCGGCTCTCTCAGCCAAAGGGGGAAACAATCCACATGCCTGTCGACTGGCGAATGGATAAATAAAATGTGGTATTATCCGTATATAATGGATTGTTGTTCAGCCAGGACAAGAGATGAAGCACGGATACTGACACAGCAAGGATGAACTTTGGAAACTAGCGGGTGCTAAGAAAAAGAAGCCAGTCACAGAAAACCACATACTGAATGATTTCACTTCCAGGAAATGCCCACAAGAAGCAAATCTAGAGACTGAAAGGAGATTAATGATTGCCTCAAGCCACTGGTAAGGGGATGGAGGAAAACAGGGAGCAATTGCCAATGGGTACAGGACTTCTCTTCGGGATGATAAAAATGTTCCAAAATTGACTGTGGTAATGGTGACCCAACTCTGAAGTCTAAAATCCATTAAACTGCACACTTTAAGTGGTTGATTATATGGTACAGGACTTACATCTCAGTAAAGGTATTTAAAAAAATTAAGTATTCACATCTGAGTCACATGGTAAAACTATGGTTATTTTACTCTCATGAACTTTTAATTGCCATGGAATTAAAGAGTATCTTGTTTTGCCATAGATTTGATATTCCCTGGACCAACCCTAATTTATCCCAAATCTTTTATTTTTAATTTTTTAAGCCTTATTTATTTTTGAGAGAGAGTGTGTGTGAGAGTGGGAGGAACAGAGAGAGGAGGGAGGAACACAGAGAGGGAGTCACAGAATCCAAAGCGGGCTCCAGGCTCTGAGCTGTCAGCACAGAGCCTGACGCGGGGCTCGAACCCAAGAACTGTGAGATCATGACCTGAGCTGAAGTTGGATGCTAAACCGACTGAGCCACCCAGGCGTCCCTACTGCAATGGTTTTTAAACTTCCCTTTTGGATAGCTCATCTTAAGTACACAGCAATACAACTGATTTTTCTGTGTTTTCATGCCCTGCAACTTTGCTCAGTTAAATTCATTTAGTTCTGTTATGGGCGGAAATTAAGTCACACCCTCAAAACAAAGCTGTATTTTGACATCCTAACTCCTAATGCTCCAGAATGTAAACACATTTGGATAGGGTCTTTAAAGAGGTAAAGTGAGGTCATTAGGGTGGCCCTAATCCAGTATAACTATGTCCTTATAAGATCAGGAAATTAGGACACAGACACTCAGAGGGAAGATGATGTGAACACACCGGGAAAAGACAGCCATGTACAAACCAAGGAGGGGGGGCCTGGAATATTCTTCCCTCATGGCCCACAGAGAAAACCAACTCTGTGGACACCTTGGTGTCAGATTTCTAGCCTCCAGAACCAAGAAAATAAAAATTGGTCTTTCATATATAGCCTTTATCATGTTAATGAAACTCCTAATTCCTACTTTGTTTTTTTTATCATGAGTGTTAAATTTTGTCAAGTGCTTTTTTTTTCTTCATCAAAATGATTGTGTTTTCTCTTCTTTCTATTAGTAGGGTACTGACTGACTTTCACATGTTAAACCATTCTTGCATTCTTTTTTTAAAATTTTAAAAAGTGTTTATTCACTTTGAGAGAGAGAGAGAGAGAGAGAGAGAACAGGCATGAGCAGGAGAGGGGCAGAGCAAGAGGGAGAGAGAGAATCCCAAGCAGGCTCTACACTGTCAGCACAGAATCCAATGCAGGGCTCAAACCCATGAACCACGAGATCACAACCTGAGCCAAAACCAAGAATCGGGCACTTAACCAACTGAGCCACCCAGGGACCCCAAACCATCCTTGCATTCTGGGAATAAATACTACCTAGTTTTGACACAGTCCTTTTAATATGCTGTTTAAATTGATTTGCTAGAATTTTGAGGATTTTTGCATTAATATTCATAAAGAATTTTATCTGTACTTAATTTTTTTTAACACTTATTTATTTTGAGAGAGAAAAAGAGAGAGAGAGAGATAGCATGAATGAGGGAAGGGGCAAACAGAGAGAGGAGAGAGAGAATCCCAAGCATACTCCAGGCTGCCACATAGAACCTGATGAGGGGCTCAAACTCATGAACTGTGTGATCACGACCTGAGCTAAAATCAAGAGATGGACATTTAACTGACTGAGCCACGCAGGCATCCCTTATCTATGCTTTTTTGTAGTGGAAATGCCCATGGTGGAAGGGTAGTGGTGGCCTCATGTAAAGTTAGAAAATTATTCTTCTTTAAATGTTTGGTAGAATTCACCAGCAAAGCAATCTGGTTCTGGGATTTTGTTTGTTGAGAGGTTTTTTGATTCGCCATTGATCCGTCACCTTCCTAGTTGCTTTCTTTTTCCTCATGACTTAGCTTTTCCTGTTTATACAGTGTATCTAGGAATGGAACAGTTTCTCTAGGTATCCAATTTGCTGGTATAAAATTGTTCACAGTATTCTTCTATAATTAAAAAGGATAATTTCTGTAAAGTAAGAATATTCTCACTTTCATTTATGATTTCAGATATTCAAGTCTTTTTTCCTAGCCAATCTACTAAGTTTGTCATTTCTGTTGACCTTTTTTCATAGTTTTCCTTCTGTTACTGATTTTTAGTTTCATTACTGTGATGAGAAGAGACACTTTGTACGACTCTAATCTTACAATTTATTAAGACTTGTCTTCTGCTCTAACAGCTGCTTTATCCTGGAGAAGTTTCATTTGCACTTGAGAAGAAGGTGTATTCTGCTGTTGTTGGGTGGGGTGTCCTAACGTATGTTAGGTCTCATTGGTTTATAGGTGTTCAAGTACCCACTTCCTTCCCCTGTCTGGTTGTCTGGTCCATTATTGAAGAAAGGGTATTTTAAAGTCTCCAGCTATTACTGTAGAAATATCTATTTATCTTTCTGACAATTTTGTTTTCATATATTTTTGGGCTGTATATGTTTATACCTGTTTCATATTTTAGCTGTATTCAATTTTTAAAAATGTTTTAATGTTTATTTTTGAGAGAGAGAATTAAAGAGAGTGTGAGTGCAGGAGGGTCAGAGAGAGAGGGAGACACATTATACCACAGGCTCCAGGCTCTGAGCTGCCAGCACAGAGCCTGATGTGGGGCTCAAACTCACAAACCATGAGATCATGACCTGAGCCAAAGTCGGGACGCTTAATCGACTGAGCTACCCAGGAGCCCCGCTGTATTGAATTAAAAAAAGTTTTCTTTTAATATTTATTTATTTTTGAGAGAGAGAGCATGAGTGGGGGAGGGACAGAAAGAGGGAGGGACAGAAAGAGGGAGACACAGTATCTGAAACAGGCTCCCGGCTCTGAGCTGTCAGCACAGAGCCTGATGCAGGGGTCGAACTCAGGAACAGTGAGATCATGACCTAGGCTGAAGTCAGATGCTTAACCAACTGAGCCACCCAAGCGCCCCTACTGTATTGAGTTTTTAAATCAATATATAAATCCTTTCTCTACTGTAAACTTTTTCTTTTTTCTAATGTTTTATTTTAGTTTTGAGGGAGAGAGACAGAGTGTGAATGGGGGAGGGACAGAGAGCGAAGGAGACACAGAATGTGAAGCAGGCTCCAGGCTCTGAGCTGTTAGCACAGAGCTCCACACAGGGCTCGAACCCACGAACTGTGAGATCATGACCTGAGTCGAAGTCTGATGCTTAACTGACTGAGCTACCCAGTGCCCCTCAATTGTAACCTTTTTAATTTAAATTATATTTTGTCTGATAATAATAATAATAATAAAGCTCACTTTTTGTTATTATTTGCATAGAATATCTTTTTCTATCCTTAACTTTCAATCTATATCTTTATATCCACAGAAAGTCTCTTTAAACAACATATAGAGATCCTATTTTTTTAATGTTTTATTTTTTTTGAGAGAGAGAGAAAGAGAGAGAGAGAGAGAGAGAGAGAGAGAGAGAGAGTAAGTGGGGGAGGGGCAGAGAGAGAGGGGGATAGAGGACCCGAAGCAGGCTCTGAGCTTTCAGCCATGAAACTGATGTGGGGCTCAAACTCCAGAACTGTGAGATCATGACTTGAGCTGATGTCAGATGCTCAACCCACTCAGCCACCCAGACGCTCCTAGATCCTATTTTTTAAGTCAAATCTGACAAACTGTCTTTTAATAGCACACCTTCATCCATTTACTTTTAACATGATTACTGATAAAGGAGAATTTAGTTTTGTGTATATCTGCTGTAGGTCTTATATGGGTTTCACGCCTTTCACTCCTTAATTCCTCTACTCTTGCCTTTTTTGTACTTAGTTTATTTTTTGTAGTGCACCATTTTGACTGCCTTATTCTTTCCTTTTTGGTATATTTAAAGTTATTATCATAGTAGTTACCTTGGGAATTACAATTAACACTTGAAATTTATAATAATCTTGTTGGAATAATACCTACTTAGTTGCAATAGTATGCAAACATTCTGCTTCTATATACCTCCATCCCCCCCACCTTTTATATTCTTACTGTCACAAGACACATTTTATACAATGCATGCTCATTAACTTGGATTTATAATTATGTTTGCTACATTTTCCTTTTAAATCACACAGCCAAAAGAGAGAAGTTACAAACCAAACCAAAAGTGCAGTAACACAGGTTAGTAACACCTTAGTAACACCTAAGAAGTTATCTTTGCTAGTGTTCTTTGACTTTTCCGATAGCTTCTAGTGTCCTTTCATTTCTGTCTGAAGGAGTCTTTACAGCATTTCTTTAGGGCAGGTCTCCTAGTAAATTTACTCAGTTTTTATTTTTCTGGAAATATCCTAATATCCTTCATTTCTGGGGGCGCCTGGGTGGCTCAGTCAGTGAAGCGCCGACTCTTGATTTCAGCTCAGGTCATGATCTCATGGTTTGGGAGTTCAAGCCCTGCATCGTGCTCTGCTCTGATGTTGCGGAGCCTGCTGTGGATCCTGTCTCCCTCTCTCTCTCTCTCTGCCCCTCCCCTGCTTGCACTATCTCTCTCTTTCTCAAAATAAATAAATTAATTAAAAAATATATATATCCTGGGGCGCCTGGGTGGCTCAGTCGGCTAAGCATCCGACTTCGGCTCAGGTCATGATCTTGCGGTTTGTGAGTTCGAGCCCCGCGTCGGGCTCTGTGCTAACAGCTCAGAGCCTGGAGCCTGCTTCGGATTCTGTGTCTCCCTCTCTCTCTGCCCCTCCCCTGCTCACGCTCTCTCTCAAAAATAAATAAATGTAAGAAAAAAAAATTTATAAAAAAAATATATATCCTTCATTTCTGAAGGACAGATTTGCCAGATACAGAAGTCTTGGATGATAGTTTTCTTTCTGGACTTTAACTATTTCACCCCACTGTCTTCCAGCCTCCGTTGTTATGAAAAATCAGCCGTTTACCCTGTGAAAGACCTTTTCATATGAAGAGTTGCTTCCCTCTGGCTGCTTTTAAAACTCGCTCTTTTTCTTAGGGTTCGAACAATTTGATTGTAGTTGTCAGCATGGATCTCTGAGATTACCCTGCTTGGTTGTGTAGGTTGACTATTTCATCAAATCTGGGAAGTTTTGCCCATTACTTCCTCAGATATTTCTTCTGCCTCTTATTCTCTCCCGTCTCCTACTGGGAGTCTTTTAAGGCATAGGCTAGCATGCTTCACGCTGTCCCACTCGTCTCTTGGGATTTCTTCATTTTTCTCCATTCCTTTTTCTTTCTGCTGTGCAGACTGTAATTTCAATGGTCTTATTTTCAAGTTCATTGATGCTTTCTTCTGCATACTTACATATATGCTGCTGAACCCTTCGAGCGAGTATTTCAATTCAGTTATTGTACTTTCAGCTCCAGGATTTCTTCTTGGTTCTTTTTCATAATTTCTATCTCTGGAATGATATTTTGTTCAGACACTGTTCTCCTGATTTCCTTAGTTATTTGTCCACAGTTTCCTTTAGCTCACTGAATATATTTAACATTGATTTAATAGTCAATTTAATGTCTTTGACTAATAATTCGAAAGTCTGGGCTTCTTCTGGAACAGTTTCTGTCAAACTCTTTTTTCCTTTTCTGGGTTTTTTTTCCCCCCTTTGGTAGGTTGTTACTAGTTAAACTGTGTCCTCCCAAAAATTCATAAGTTGAAGTCCTAGCCCACGGTATCTTAGTATGTGATCAAATAGGGTCAATGTATGTGTAATTAGTTAAGATGAGGTCATTCTAGAGTAGGGTGGTTCCCATAATCCACTGTGACTGGTGTCCTTGTGAAAAAGGAAAGTTTTAGATAATCTCACACACAAATGGGAATCCCAAGGAAAGGTAAGATCTACAAGCCAAGGAATGACAAAGACTGCCAGCAAAACACCAAAACTAGGAAAGAGGGATGGAACAGATTCTCCCTCACAGAAATCAAATGGAAACAACCCTGTCAACACCTTGATGGTGGACTTCTAACCTCTAGAACTGTGAGTCAATAGAATTTTGTGGTTTAAACCCCAATTTGTGGTACTTTGTTATGGTAGTCCTGGCAAACGAATATATGCTGTGTTTTTTCCCTTAAGCCTGGACATTCTGAGTATTAGAATATGGTACCTGGAAATTATATATTTCCACACCTCAGAGATGGCTAGGGTTTCTTGCTTGTTGAGGGCTATAGTTATCCACATATGACTTTTCCAAACTGTTTTTGCATACTATATGTTCATTGTTGTGGTTTCTGTTCCACTGTCTCGGAGGTCAGCCAGGGACCTGATAAAGATGTCCTTAAATGTCTGACTCCCAAAAAGGGGAGGGGGGGAGAGAAGGGAGTATTCTCTCTTGAAGTTCCACTGCAGCAGGGAAGCCACTTCAGCTTGTGGAGGTTGGTGCCGAACCCTCAGCCATCAGAAGCAAGGATCAGCAGTCAAAACACCGCCCCAATTTCTGGAGGACAAGGTCCTTACTGCCCACTCTGGCACCAGCCAGCTGCACCAGGCACAGAGGCCACCAACCCAGCAGCTACCCACCATGGTGCTGGCTCTGTGGGATGTCAGCCATTAGGAAAACACAGAAACCCACCACAGATCCCTAGACTCATCCTCAAGTTCTCCTCTGGGCACTGAAAGTACACAACTAGGCTCGAGGGTTCCAAAAGAATTGCTTCAACCATTTCCCACCAGTTCAGATGTTGTCTCAGTGAAGGGATGGATTCCTGCTTCGCCATTTTCCATAACATCACTGTTGTCCATCCATCTTTATCGTTGGGTAGTAGTCCCTGGTATGGATGTACCGCCTTTTGTCTAACCATTCATCTGCTGAAGAATATTTGTTTTTTTCCCAACTTGGAGCTATTATGAATAAAGCTGCTACAAAATTCACGTATACATGTTAAGACTGCATTCCTTTGGGATAAATGCCCATCCAATTGGGTTTTTTAAATTTCTGCTATCACCTCTTGCATTTATAACAGGTGTCTGTTGGTTCTCTTAATGTTACTTCTGAAAGATGTCCTAGTCTCTGTTCATGAGTGTAATACATTATTCCTGTGCATAGGTACAGTCTGTTTCTTGCAAGTTTGATAACCTTTGATTGCTCATATTAAATGCTGGGAATTAAAAAGATGTTTGACTTTGGGGGTGATAGAACTGTGTTTTATCTTGATTCTAATGACGGTTTCAACTGTTTGAACTCATAAAACTGTACACACACACAATAAATCTTCATTTTTCTTTAAGTAAATTATGCCTCAATTAAAGATATTTTTCAAAGTTTGAAAGCTTTGAGTTCATGTTTACAGCAAACTGAATCTGAACTTTACTGTCCAATTATCTAACAGGGAAGTTTATTTGGGGACCTTTATTCAGTATCTTCAGGTCATTCTCAATGGGCTTGTCAGAGTCCCTGGAGAAATCAGACTCTACCAACCTCTGGCCAGACAAGGGTGACAGGTGGTTGCCAGAGTTCCGGGAGCTCAGTGGGAGGAACTGTATTTGCTCATTTCAAGACTGTGCTGGGATAACGCCCACATCTTCATTTGATCCCAATGCCCCCAGTCAAGAGGATTTGGTTTTATCTATCTCCAGAAAATAACCGTCCAGGTATTTACCAGTGTGTGGAAAGTGCTCTGTAGAGTGTCAGGGAGGTGAGAGCCTCACTCTTTTTTAAATGGGCTTTCTGATGATGTCAGCTGGCCCCTCCAAGTCCCTCCCAGAAGTACATGGCATTCCTAATTTTTGAGGCTTGATGACTCTGATGAGAAGTGAAGTGGTTTCTTGACTTTCCCAATACCTGTTTTTAACCTTTTTTTTTTTTTTACCACTCATCTATCTCCTTTTTCCCCCCAAATCTCATTGCTGTTTCTCTCCTTTACTATCCCCCTATCCTTGAGAGATTATTTTTATTTTTTTTTTATTTTTTATTTTTTTAATTTTTTTTTTTCAACGTTTTTTATTTATTTTTGGGACAGAGAGAGACAGAGCATGAACGGGGGAGGGGCAGAGAGAGAGGGAGACACAGAATCGGAAACAGGCTCCAGGCTCTGAGCCATCAGCCCAGAGCCTGACGCGAGGCTCGAACTCACGGACCGCGAGATCGTGACCTGGCTGAAGTCGGACGCTTAACCGACTGCGCCACCCAGGCGCCCCGAGAGATTATTTTTAAAAGCAGATCCCTTTCCCTCCACATCACTCTATTGTCTTTGGCACTGAATGTCCTTATAAAAAAGCCTGGGGCCAGGTTGGTTCATTGGCCTTGTGAATGACTAGCTTACCTAGAACATGTTTGTGTCAATCGTGCTACATCAGTTTCTCCCAGAAAATGGCATGTCATTTCAATCTTCAAATTCAGTCATTCTTTAATATTAGGATGCTTTCTTCTGTCACATTTCCGAATACCACTTCTGGACCACTTGTCAGATTTTCCACTGCAAGGTGTGAATTATATTTACGTTGGCTCATCCTTGTTTATGCATATCTATCATCCGTATCTCAACCCTTCCTATGTGATGAACTTTATTCTCAGTCATCTGCTTCTTTTGGTTCCAAGGTATTTGGTAGCTCAGCGATAGAGTGGTTTTTTTTTTTCTTCTTCTTCTTTTTTTTTTTTTTTTTTTTTTTAACGTTTATTTATTTTTGAGACAGAGAGAGACAGGGGATGAACATGGGAGGGGCAGAGAGAGAGGGAGACACAGAATCTGAAACAGGCTCCAGGCTCTGAGCGGTCAGCACAGAGCCCAACGTGGGGCTCGAACTCAGGGACTGTGAGATCATGACCTGAGCCGAAGTCAGACGCTTAACCGACCAAGCCACCTAGGCGCCCCGATAGAGTGGTTTTTGTTTGTTTGTTTCTTTGTTTTTTCAGTATATGAAATTTATTGTCAAATTGGTTTCCATACAACACCCAGTGCTCATCCCAAAAGGTGCCCTCCTCAATACCCATCACCCACCCTCCCCTCCCTCCCACCCCCCATCAACCCTCAGTTTGTTCTCAGTTTTTAACAGTCTCTTATGCTTTGGCCGATAGAGTAGTTTTGATGGTCAACATGACCTTAACAGTCAGTACAGATCTTACTCCCCTGCTCCCTCGTTCCACATAACACATATTCAGTAGGAAGAGAGTGGGCTGCTTCACCCAGGAGAAACCCCGATATCTCTTTCTTTCTCATTTCTATCTCTTCTCCTAAGTGGCAGTATCAGGAATGGAATCACTGCACTGGGGGAAAAACATACAGTTTCTTTTTATCTGTCTCCTTTAGGTAATAATTTCCCTAGTGTTGGCAGGGGTGCTTAGCCTCACCTTTTCCATATCATAGTAATAAGCAAGGGGAACTAGAAGCTTACAGATTGTGCCATAAATATGGTGAGTTTTTAGAACAAACCGTAGACCAGTGTGACTGGACCATTATAAGCAGGACAGACAGCAACGCGAATGGCCTGATTACATGATGCCTCTTCTTACAAACAGTGAGGAGTTCAGATAGTATTTTCTGAACACCGGGAAATCATCAAAAAGCCTTACGCTGGGAAAGGGCATAACTGATTTATTTATATATATATATATTTTTTTAATATTTATTTATTTTTGAGACAGAGAGAGACAGAGCATGAATGGGGGAGGGTCAGAGAGAAAGGGAGACACAGAATCTGAAACAGGCTCCAGGCTCTGAGCTGTCAGCACAGAGCCCGATGAGGGGCTCGAACTCACGGACCGCGAGATCATGACCTGAGCCGAAGTCGGATGCTTAACCGACTGAGCCACCCAGGCGCCCCTGATCTATATTTTTAAAAAGCTCTTCTGGTTGATGTGTGATGACCAGGTTGGTGTGGACTAAGAGTGAGCTGAACGCAGGGAGAACAGGAGATGATGATGGACTGACATAGGCTGGGGAGGGCACGGATGAAAAGAAGCAGGAACACACAAGACATACTCTAGGAGCAAAACTGACAGCACTTCCTGGTGAACTATTGATGGTGACCAACAAGGAAGCCTTAAGGATGGCTCTCAGGTACATCAGCGTGTAGAGGGAGTCTTCCCTGGGAACCAAGGATTTTAATAGACTCCCAAAGGAATTCATATTGAAACAGGTTAAAACCTTGGTTCTAGACACTTGGAAATTTTGTATTTTACCAGAGAGCAGCACATCAACACAGCCATATTTTGGCCTCTTCAGGAATTACTTTTTTAATATACTGTGCTGTGGCATTATGCCATGGGATTGCGTTTCTGGCTCTAATAAGAAACAGCTCTATAAAACCCATAATTATATTTACGAAGGGGATACTTTCAGGCTATTGTTCACCATATCTCAAAGCCTGTTTTGTGAAAACTTGAGAAATCTCCCTCAATTCTCCCTCCCCCAGTCAGGTGGCAGGAAACGCAGAGGTAGATTTTTAGGTTAATTCTAAAGCAAGTCTATGGGACTTCATGGCATGAATTCTGCAAACTAACAAATTCGAGGGGTTTTTTTATATTAAATATAATTTCTAACATTCCTTTTTCTTCAAACACCATTCTATTCTTTTTTCTTCCCACCTCGATATCCTCACTTTGAAAAAATATTATCTATGTGTTTTTGAGAGGCTTCCCCAAGTCTCTTCACAACAGGAATTTTAAAAAAATAATAGACCAAATTTCTGATTAGTAAATTTAAAAAATAATAAATAAATAAATAAATAAATAAATAAGAGAGAAAGAGAGAAAGAGAGAGAGAAAGAAAGAAAGAAAGAAAGAAAGAAAGAAAGAAAGAAAGAAAGAAAGAAAAGGTTAGTTGATCTGCAGTGACCTTAGGAAAAAGGTCCTGACATAATCCCAGAAACCCAGGGAACTCTTTTCCTATAAAGACATTCCTCTGTCTGGCATATAGCCTTCTATGTTCTTCCTCTCATGTGCCTGTCTTTCTATCTTAATTTCTCATTAACTTCAAATGTTTTGAACTAGGCGTTAAACCTGTAACTGTTCACACGGTTCCAAAACTCAAGTCAAAGTTCACCACTGCAGAAAATAAATGACCCATTCCTACAAGGAATTACAAACGCTGATCAAATACTATCCTCTAAAACGTCTGCTTCTCATTGAAAACAACCATCTAAAATAACATTATAAAGTACATATGTAGTTTTTAAGTAGTCTTCAATCCCAGTGCAGGGCCCAACGTGGGGCCTGAACTCATGACCCTGAGATCAAGACTTGAGCTGAGTCAGACGCTTAACCGACTGAGCCACCCAGGGGCCCCAACATGATAAAGTTTTAATCATGTATACGAGAAATGTATATAAGGCCACTTAACTAGTGCTGTCACTTAAAGGAATTCCCAGTAACTGAGGTGCCTTCAAGGGAGAAGAACGATATTTCAATTCTCTTTTGCTGAAAACATCAAGTACTAATCATCTTCCTGCTCTTTTTACTCCTCCCTATCCCCCCTATGTTGGAAGGGTGTGCCGAAAAAAACCCATTCAACCTGTTCATCAAAATACAACGTAAGAAAATATTTACTTAGAAGCTTGTTATGATTGGATGGGGCAGGGGCGACAGGGAGGTGGAAATAAACGTGTATGGAGGACATCTTTTTGGGAATCTGACAGCCCACAGCCCACAACAGGCTGACAACCCTGGGAACTGTCCCACCTCCCACCCCCCCTACTCCTCCCCCACCCCCCGCCCACCGGAGGCCATAAACAATGCAGGCTCCCAGAGCCGTGTGGATGTGACACGAGCCTGGCTACCGCCATGTGGAATGGAAATGGGTGCACGGTTGACCCAATTTGGACCCATCAGATGTCATCTCCCATAATTTGGAACTGAGACTGAGAAACAGTGAGTCAGTCGATTCCTCCTAAGACCAGCACTATGGGATAAACTCGTCTGTCGAAGAAAGGCCATGTTTTGGCTGCTATGTGCATACCAGGGGCAAATACAGTCCGTGTGCAAAAAGCAAAAGAATGAACCGCATGCACGTGAGTTGCAGTTCCTGGTTCTTAGCTCTTCCTGAGGCCTTGATCCCCTCCCGCATTCCTAAAAGTTTTATAGTAACTTGTGCTTCCTCGTATAAGCTTACTCCAATAGACGTTTGTCACTTGTGACCCTAAGTCCTAATGCATACGTTGTATGTCTCCCTTTCCCCAGCTATTATTATTAGCTAGACAAGGAGAGTTAAATTACTGAATTCCTAATTTTCCTAAAACAGGAATATGATTTCCTACAATACAACCGTTACGGTAATGTGCAAAACAAAAAGCGACAGCAAAGTCAGTTGACAGAAAGAGAACTTCTAAAAAAGTAAGCAGTAAATTAAAACACAATCTTACTTCAAGATTCTCTTTTTTATACACTTCAATAGCTTTCTCTTCAGATAATCCACAGCAGCCGTATTCCAAAGGAGTAAACACTGTAGTCGGAACATTAATGTAATCACACTGAAAGATAAACAAATTACATCTGCTTATTTTGGGACACTTTTCACAGCAAACATCTACATTACATACATCTACAGAAGGAGAACAAGGAAGTCCGGTTCAATGTGACTCATTTTACCCTATCACTGCGTCGGCGCATTCGAAGTTACCCAAAAGGATGGGGCGAGCCCAACTCCAGGGCAGAGACCAGCTCTCCCAGAGCCCACACCCGACTTCCGTTTCTGGAACAGAGCAGTAGGGGTGGAGTGCCTCCAGAGACTCTCTAAAATGTCTTCTTTCCATCCCCGGGATTCCAGACCCCGCTCCCCCAGAATACCTTTACCAGGCAACCGAGAATCACACTATCTCGGTGGGAGCTGAGACCACCCTTGGCCGTTCACGTAACTACAAAGAAGCAGTTCGACAGTGTTGGAGGGGGTGACTGCCCTGGACCCTTCAAGGGGAGATGGTGTATGTACAGTGGGGGGGATAACGTGGGGACCGGGATCTCATAGGTCCTGTGGTTCTGGCAGAGCCCCCAGAGACCCCTTATGAGACTAAGGCAGGGTGTGAGTGGACATCACAGGGAGACTGCAGACCCTGAGCCCTACACGCATCTCCCAGCAGCTCTGTGCACCTGCCTGTGGGAAAGTGAGTGTGAGTGCAGGTGGCATCTCTGCCTGGAAGAGGGTGTCTTTGTGACAGCTGGAGGAGAACGGGAACACACTGGCGGAAGTGTCATAAAAACCTTGCGTGGAGAGAAAGGGTGTAGCAGCACAGAAACGATAGAGGGTACAACCAGAGATAGAGGTCTCTAGGCCCGTCCATCCATAGCCCCTCAAGGGGTGACACTGCCCATAGCACTATGTGGCCCCCCAACCTTGCCAACAGGTTGTTGGTGATTAGGTCAAGGGTGACAAAGAAAGCCAAGGCATAAGCTGGCCAGAAACCTATGTAGAAAAAGATAAGCTACGTTAATCAAATTCTTTCTTTTGCAGGAAGTTGAGCTCGAAGCAAAGAAAGAATCCCCTGGTGGCCGTGGAGCCGTAGCCAAGTTAGGCTAATGGAAGAGCACCCTGTGAAGCAGAGCACCCCCAGAGCAGCCGTGACCCCAGACCCAGTTCTAGCTCCAAACAGTGCAGCCTGGTCCCAGAATGCCGCTTATTCAGAGTCACTGTGCATTGCAACTTACTAATTTACAGGATCCTTGTAAGAAACCCCCTCAGTTTGCGTCATGTGAGTGAGTCTCTATTTCTCATTACCCAAGACAAAAACCAATCAACACGCCACCAGGTATCCCTCTATCGGTGAGGTGGACAGTATACGTGGGCCTAGAATCTTTGAGTTATGTGCTCTAATACCACTTCAGTTTTGCTAACCTACAAATCATGGGTAAGCCCAGGATTTTTCTTTTCTTCCACACGGCTAGAGAAAAATCACATAACCACAGGGACTGCCTTCGTCTTTCCGGACTTCTCTCAGGCCCTCAGATATTCATTGATTCATTTGCAGTTGCACCGTGAATAATGTGGAGGTTGGGGTGCTGAACCTCCGTGCAGTCAAAAACCCATCTATGGCTTTTGATCCCACCCCGCCCCGAAAAAGTTAGCTACGAATAGCCTACTGTTGACTGGGAAGCCTTACCAATAACACAAACAGTCGACTAATACACGTTATTACGTTATACGTATCGGATATTGCATTCTCGCAATACGGTAAGCTAGAGAAAAGAAAATGTTATTGAGAAAATCATAAGGAAAAGAAAATACATCTATAGCACTGTCCTGTGTTTACTGAAAAGACTCCACTGTAAGTGGACCCACAGAGTTCAAACCCTTGATGTCCAAGGGCCGGCTGTATTGACCAGCAACTGACCCCGTGTCCCACGGCTTACGGGGGAGGCTTATTCTCAATGGATGCTTTTTGTCTCTGGTGTCCTAACAATTAAGGATAATGAAGAAGAAATGCCTCAATGTTCCTTCCTTTCATCTGAAACACTTTTCCCACATCTTAGACCATCTCCTCCAACTGAATTGGACTTCGTCTTGCCTTGCCTGTAGCCTTCCTTTTGGTCCTGTACCTTAATGCTCACTTTTTCTTCATACCCTAACCACACTGCTCCTCAAAGCCACCTGGATTGACTTCTCGGAGCATTAGGCAACTACTCTGCCTCTATACACCCCGAAATGCTAACTGCATTGTGACAATGTATGTTCAGCATCCCAGGCCCCACCTGCAGACCCACATCCTAGCAATGCCTCCATGTATATGTTCAAGGTCTTCATTCGTGACCTCACGAGGCATCTGGCGCGATAAAAAAGCAGAACGCAGCATCCTTTACAAAGCATGTGTGCTCAGAACGCTTCACCTGAACTGAATCATGCAAAACCATCAGAGAAATTCAGAATAGAGACACTACAAGGAAAGCAGTCTGAATTCATCAAGAATCAAAGTCATGAAAAACAAAACAAGCAGACAATTAAAGGCAGGGGGACGACGCCAGTCTAAAAGAGCTTTAAGAGTCAGAAGAGTTGAGTATGCCACGGTAAGCAAACACGTGCACATGCACACATGTGATGGACATCTGAGGAAATCTGAACAGTGTTTCATTTTTGTTGAATTTCTCAGATAGAATAAGAGAACTGTGGTTATGGAAGTAAATATCCTTGTTCTCAGAAGATGTGTGTTGAAGTATACAGGTGCCAAAGGTCACTGATGCCTGCCACTTACCTCAAAAAGCTCTGGAAAAACAAAGTACACGCATGTACACATACATATTCAGAGAAGAAGAGAGAGCCAAGATGGCAAAATATTAATAATGGGGGGATCTGGAAGAAAGGGTAATATGGGTGATTGTTACTATTCTTCCTGTGGTTTAACATCTTTCTAAACAAAAAGATAGAGGGAATAAAGGTCTCAACAGTCCCCACCGCATAGAGGCCTTTCCAATTCATTACTGTGGCACGAGATTTTTTTTTTTTATAAATTTTTTCAATGTTTATTTTTGAGAGAGAGCTAGAGGGTGAGCGGGGGAGGGGCAGAGAGAGACAAAGAATCTGAAGCAGCCTCCAGGCTCCAAGCTGTCAGCACAGAGCCCGATGCGGGACTCAAACTCACAGACCGCGAGATCATGACCTGAGCCGAAGTCAGATGCTTAACCGAGCCACCCAGGCACTCCTGGAATGCTGTAGGTATTGTGGAAGGGACAGTTCCTCGTGTGGAACAGAACATTTAGCATTCCTCACCCCCACCCATGCCCTTCCTCCGCCAACACTTGCACATGTCCAGAGTGCTCTCATGGAGTGGGGCACGACGTCTCCAGTTGGGAACTCTAACAGACTGCTCACAGTCCTGGAGCAAACCAAGCCCTGCTGAGCTCTGTGCTTGCCTCTACATTATCTACTTACCAGAACAGTCCTGCGCTTCCTCAGTTTTTATTTTTATTTTTATTTTTATTTATTTATTTATTTTTTTTTTTAATTTTTTTTCAATGTTTATTTATTTTTGAGACAGAGAGAGACAGAGCACGAACGGGGGAGGGGCAGAGAGAGAGGGAGACACAGAATCTGAAACAGGCTCCAGGCTCCGAGCGGTCAGCACAGAGCCCGACGCGGGGCTCGAACTCACGGACCGCGAGATCATGACCTGAGCCGAAGTCGGCCGCTTAACCGACTGAGCCACCCAGGCGCCCCTCCTCAGTTTTTAATTACTCATCCTGCAAAGCCAGTACCACATCTTTGATCGAACGCAATGAAAGGTGCAGGACATGGTAGGAATCATCTCCGTCACACTTGGCAGAGGCGAAACTGAGGCACAGAGACTTGAAACAACCTGACCAGGTTCACACACCAGCAGGCACTGAAGTCAGGGCCAGCAGCCATCCACCTGGGACACCTTTATCAGTCCAATCAGTAACAACTAACTGCCCCTTGTCTTACCTTACTCATAATCCCCCACCCGCCTGGGAAGCCCTTTGGCACTGGATCCATGCCAATCCTTCGTATATCACCCAGCATCTTGCACATCTTGCCATCTTGCACACGGCAGGCACTCAAACAATATTTGTTGAAAATCATTAGTAAATACTAATTTATCTGTGAGGAACCCTTTACTTGCAAAACAAGCACACAAGTGTTGATTCTTTTAATTGCAATTTTGATTTAGATATCATCTCAAAAAAGACAGCAGGAAACTCACCTTTTCCAAAGAGCCCCCAAAAAGTCTTCGAGCCAGCAGCTTGCCTGCCTGTATGGCAACGGGTGTGAGCTCAAGTTTACCCTCCAGAATATCCCCAACAGCATACACGTAGGGCACATTGGTCTGTTCCACATCGTTTACTGGTATTTTGCCAGTCCTTGCAGATTTTGGGAAGGAAACAAAATACAGTATGGCTCACTCCGTACTGCTGCATGACTACCACTAACTCTTCCAAGAGAAAATGACTAAACACGTAGTATAAAGACCTGCCTCCAGGAAGTGATGTACCTCAGGCATCAATGTCTATAACACCAATGGCTAAAATCATAAGAGTTTCTGCAGCTCCAAAAAAGCCACCTTTTGGGTTGGTGAAACCACGCTCATTTTCTAGATGCCAAGGATATCTCCAGATTTCCCCCAAGTCCCACTTAGAGCTTTGAAGTTTTTCTCCTTGCTTGACCAACGACATAAAAATTCACTCTAAATCAAACAGTGGATGAATACATTTCCACAATTTATTTTTTAAGATCACCGTTTAATGTATCAGCTCTTTAAGACACACAATAAAGAATTACTGATTAATGGGGCGCCTGGGTGGCGCAGTCGGTTAAGCGTCCGACTTCAGCCAGGTCACGATCTCGCGGTCCGTGAGTTCGAGCCCCGCGTCAGACTCTGGGCCGATGGCTCGGAGCCTGGAGCCTGTTTCCGATTCTGTGTCTCCCTCTCTCTCTGCCCCTCCCCCGTTCATGCTCTGTCTCTCTCTGTCCCAAAAATAAATTAAAAAAAAACGTTGAAAAAAAAAAAAAGAATTACTGATTAATGAAAAAAACTGATACTAATAAAGAGCTGGACACTATCAACAATAGCCAAAATATGGAAAGAGCCCAAATGTCCATCGATGGATGAATGGATAAAGATGTGGTGTATATATATGCAATGGAGTATTACCCGGCAAACAAAAAGAATTAAATCTTGCCATTTGCAACTACGTGGATGGAACTAGAAGGTATTATGCTAAGTGAAATTAGTCAGAGAAAGACAAATATTATATGACTTCACTCAGATGAGGACTTTAAGATACAAAACAGATGAACATAAGGGAAGGGAAGCAAAAGTAATATAAAAACGGGGAGCAGGACAAAACATCAGAGACTCTTAAATATGGAGAACAAACAGGGTTACTGGAGGGGTTGTGGGAGGGGGGATGGGCTAAATGGGGAAGAGGCATTAAGGAATCTACTCCTGAAATCATTGTGGCACTAAATGCTAACTAACTTGGATGTAAATTAAAAAAAATAAATAAAATGGTAAACAAATACTTGCACAATACTTACTGTGAAATAAACTTAAAGCATTAACACTTTGCATCTTAATAACTAAATGGGAATTTCCAAGAGGTGGTCTGTAGAAACAGTTTGCTTTGTGCAGCCACAGTGCAATGATCCCATGTGTACTCACTTCTTGTTGATTTTGACACCAATCTTATCCAAGCCCATTTTCCTCGTACAAGAGTCACGACCAATTGCTAACAAAACCTATATTTAGAGCCAGATCAAAACCACAAATTGTCAATATCAGGAATGAGAGAGGTTTGGAACATCACTAGAGATCTTTCAGACATTAAAAGGATAGTAGAATGTTATGAACACGCTGTGCCAAAATCATTTCCTCAGTTTAGATGAAACAGATTCCTTGAAATACTGTTCAACCAACTCACACACATGCAAATCTAAGTAACTCTATGTCATGTGCTAACTTATGTCCCCGCCCCCGCCCCCCACAAATTCACGTGTTTTATCTTAACCTCCAGTGCCTCAGAATGTAATGTGTTTGAAGACAGGGCAATTAAAGAATTAAGGCAAAATGAGGCCGTTGGGGTGGGGGGCCCTAATCCAATATGACTGGTGTCCTTATAAAAACACGGGATTGGGAGACAGAAGACACAGACTATGGGGCAACCACCTGAGGACACAGGGAGAAGGTGCCATCTGCAGGCCATGGAGAGAGGCCTCAGAAGAAACCAAACCTGCTGACCCCTTGATCTGACTCACAGCCTCCAGAGATGTTAAGAAACTCAATTTCCCTTGCCATGTTATCTTACAGCAACCCTAGCAGACAAACATACCCTATACTCATTAGAGAAACTGGATCCACCATTTGTAAACTTCCCATAAATTAACTCAAGACCCAAATGACTTCGCTGGTAACGTCTCTCAAAACTTCAGTAAAAAATAATACTAAATATACAAACTTTTCCCCAAAAAAAGAAGAGGGAACACTTCCTAACTCCTTTTTATGAGACCAGCATAAACGACTGATACAGAAATCAAACAAGGATATTAAAATAAAATTATAAGCTGATACTCACGAACATAGATGCAGAATCCTAAAAAAAAATGTCAGCAAATAAAATACAGCGATATAGAAAAAGGATAATTGATCATGACCAAGTGGAGTTTGTCCCCCAAAAGAAAATTTGGTTCAACATGCAAAAATCAATGTTATTAATCATATTAGCCAATTAATGGAGAAAATAATTTAATCATTAACCAATACATATGGGAAAGGAATTTGACAAAATTTAACACCTTTTGAGGATTTTAATTTAATCCTCAGAAGATTAAAAATAAAAGAAAACTTCCCCGACCTGAAAGAAGGCATTGGTAAAAAAATAAAATAAAATCTACAGCTTACATCCTAGCAATGATGAAAGACTGAATGCTTCACCTTGTAGCAAGATAAAGATATTTACCCTCAGTTTATATTCAATGTTGTCCTGCAGGACTTAGCAAGTGCAACAAGGCAAGAAAAAGAAAAAGCAAGTAGATTGAAAAGAAGAACAAAACTGGCTTTATATGTGGACATTAAGCCCAAGAATCTATAATAAGGCCAATGTGCAAAAATCACTCGCATTTGTATATGCTACCAACTAAATGCTATGAATTTAAAAATTTTAAATACCATTTTATAAAAGCTTAAAAACATGAAATCTTTAGGGATAAATTTAGCAAACTACATGAAAGACCTCTAGAGAAAAATAATAAAATATTGCCAAGAGAAACTACAGAGTACATAAATAAATGGAAAGGCCTATGAAGTTCACGCACTGGAAAACTCAATACTGTTAAGATGGTCAGTTATTCCAAACTGATCTATATAATCAATATAATCCCAATCAAAGTCCCAGCAGGATTTTTTTCTGGTAGAAATTGACAAGCTGTTTTTAAAAGTGATACAGAACTGTAAAGGACCTAAACAAAGCTGGAGGACTTACTCTACCTGTTCTAAAATTTGTTATAAAGCTTCAATACTCAAAACAATGTGGTGAAAGCAGACAAATGATCAATGGGATGAAGGGTGCAGAAACAGATCCACAGTTAAATGGTCAGATGATTTCAATAAAGGCACCAGAGCAACTCAGGGGAAAAAGGGAAGTCTTCTCAACAAATGGTACTGGAAACCCATATGGAAGAAAAAGAACCCATATTCCCACTTCATACTATAAACAAAAATTCAAGGTGTATTACAGACTTGAACATAAAAGAGAAAACTACAAAGCTGCAAGAAGAAAATGTAGGAGAATCGTTTTATGACCTTTAGGGATTTCTGAGAGCACACGGAAGGCATTAACCATAAAGCAAAACACTGATGAACTGGACTCCATAAAAACTTTAAAACTACTGCTCATCAAAAGATACTGTAAAAAAATAAATAGGAAAGTCACAGATGGGAAGAAAATATTCATAATACATCTACCTGAAAACTGAGTGTATCCAAGATACATACAAAACTCCTTCAATTCAAGAATAAAAATTCAAGTAACAACAACAACAACAAAATGGGCCAAAGACTTGGGGTGCCTGGGTGGTTCAGTCAGTTAGGCATCGACTTCAGCTCAGGTCATGATCTCACAGTTTGTGGGTTTGAGCCCCACGTCAGGTTCTGTGCTGACAGCTCAGAGCCTGGAGCCTGCTTCAGATTGTGTCTCCCTATCTCTCAAACATAAACATTAAAAATTTTTTTAAAAAAATGGACCAAAGACTCGAGCAGATACTTCATAACGGAAAAAATATAAATGGCCCGTGGGCATATGAAAAGTTGCTCAACATCATTAGTCACCAGGAAGACGCAAATTAGAACCATGAGAAGACACCACCACACACGCACCAGAATGGCTAAAACGAAAAAGCCGGATAAGCCCGAACGTTGAGGACATGAGACAACCGAGACTCACACACATAGCTGGTGGAGATATAAAGTGATTCATTCATTTAGAAGCTGTTTGGCAGTTTCTCAAAAAGTTAAACATAGAAACTATCCTGTGGCCGATTAATTACACTCGTAGGTATTTACCTGTGAGATATGACGATATACGTCCACAAGACCTTACACAAGAAATCTTCGCAGTTTTACCCCAATACCCCAAACTGCAAGCAGCCTAGGTGTCCATCCACAGGAAAATGAACAAACTGGCACACCCGTAATTTTATATTCACATAATCATACAATGAGAAGAAACAACAACATGGATGAATACGAGGAGTACATACCATATAGTCCCATTTCTGTGACATCTAGGCTAGGCAAAACTAGTCTACGGTGACAGAATCAGAACAGGGTTGTTTGGGTCAAGGAGTGGGAAGGGACACTGGAGAGCTCTCTAAACTCACACAAATAGTCTGTGACCTTCAAATGAGTATGGATTAGACGAACATGTGCATTTGTCAAAATTGACTGAACTGTACATCTAAGATATGGGCACTTCACCACATGTAAATTACACCTTATTACAAAGTAAACAATTTACAAATTTAGATACTCTGAATAACTTTATACCAATATATTTGATAACTCAGAGGAAATGAACTAATTCCTAGAAAAACAGAACCAATCTAAAGTAACTAAAGAAAAAAATATGGCACAAGAACAGATGCTCAGATCAACGGAACAGAATAGAGAACCCAGAAATGGACCCACAAACGTATGGCCAACTAATCTTTGACAAAGCAGGAAAGAATATCCAATGGAATAAAGACAGTCTCTTTAACAAGCAGTGCTGGGAAAACTGGACAGCAACATGCAGAAAAATGAACCTGGACCACTTTCTTACACCAGACACAAAACTAAACTCAAAATGAATGAAAGACCTAAACATAAGATAGGAAGCCATCAAAATCCTAGAGAAACAAGCAGGCAAAAATCTCTTCGATCTTGGCCACAGTAACTTCTTACTCAACAAGTGTCAGAAGGCAAGGGAAACAAAAGCAAAAATGAACCACTGGGACCTCATCAAAATCAAAAGCTTCTGCACAGCGAAGGAAACAATCAGCAAAACGAGAAGGCCACCGACAGAATGGGAGAACATATTTGCAAATGACATATCAGATAAAGGGTCAGTATCCAAAATCTACGAAGAACTTATCCAACTCAACACCCAAAAAACAAGTAGTCCAGTAAAGAAATGAGCAAAAGACATGAATAGACACTTCTCCAAAGAAGACATCCAGATGGCCAACACATGAAAAAATGCTCAACTTCACTCATCATCAGGGAAATACAAATCAAAACCACAATGAGATACCACCTCACACCTGTCAGAATAGCTAACATTAACAACTCAGGCAACAACAGATGTTGGCGAGATGTGGAGAAAGAGAATCTCTTTTGCATTGTTGGCGGGAATGCAAGCTGGTGCAGCCCCTCTGGAAAACAGTATGGAGGTTCCTCAAAAAATTAAAAATAGAACTACTCTACGACCCAGCAATGGCACTACTAGGTATTTATCCAAGGGATACAGATGTGCTGTTTCGAAGGGACACATGCACCCCCATGTTTAGAGCAGCACTATCAACAATAGCCAAAGTATGGAAAGAGCCCAAATGTCCATCGATGGATGAATGGATAAAGAAGATGTGGTATATATATATAATGAAGTATTACTCAGCAATCAAAAAGAATGAAATTTTGCCACTTGCAACTACATGGACGCAACTGGAGGGTATTATGCTAAGTGAAATTAGTCAGTCAGAGAAAGACAAATATCATATGACTTCACTCAGATGAGGACTTTAAGAGACAAAACAGATGAACATAAAGGAAGGGAAACAAAAATAATATAAAAACAGGGAGCAGGACAAAACATGAGAGACTCATAAATATGGAGAATAAACAGAGGGTTACAGGAGGGGGTGTCAGAGGGCGGATGGGCTAAATTGGTAAGGAACACAAAGGAATCTACTCCTGAAATCATTGTTGCACTATATGCTAACTAATTTGGATGTAAATTTTAAAAATAAATAAATCAATAAAATTTAAAATTTTTTTTAAAAAATAGAAGGCCGTAAAAGCTGTATGACTGTTAAAGAAATGGAATCACTGGTCAAATATATATATATGTATAGAAAATTCTAGGCCTTAGGGGTACCTAGGTGGCTCAGTTGGTTAAGCGCCCAACTTCGGCTCAGGTCATGATCTCACAGTTCATGAGTTCGAGCACCATATCGGGCTCTGTGCTGACAGCTCAGAGCCTGGAGCCTGCTTCGGATTCTGTGTCTCCCTCTCTCTGCCTTTCCCCAATTCACGCTCTGTCTCTTTCTCAAAAATAAATAAACATTAAAAAAATTTTTTACAGAAAATTCTAGGCCCAGATGGTTGCATCAGTGAATTCTATCAGACGAAGAACCAATTCTCATGTTATAAACATGCTTCCAGAGAATAGAGAAAGAGGTAATACACTCCAAACTGTTTTCATGAGCCAGAACAACCTTGCTACCCAAATCTGAAAAGCTCAACATATGAAAGGAAAAGTATAAGCCAATATGATTCATGAATATAAATGTAAAAATTCTAAATAACCAAATCTAACAATATACAAAAAGAACCATTACCAAGCTGGGTTTATACCAGGAATACAGACTTGACTGAATCTTAGAAAACTGATGTAATTCAACACATAAACAGATTAAAGAAAAAAAGTTTTGATCCATAGCTACAAAAGAAAGTGGTACAATCAAACATCCACTCATGATTTTTAAAAAACAAAAAAGAAATAACCAAACAACCCTTGGCAAACAAGAAAAAGAAGTTCTTTCACTTAATTAATAATATCTAACAAAATCCTGCAGAAAACATTAGTCTTTAATGATGAAACACTGAAAACTTTCAATACTGAGAACAAGACAAGAATGCCACTTGGCATTTCTTGGAGGTCCTTGCTAGGGCACTTATGCAAAAAAAGAAATAAAAAGGCAAAGAGCAGATTTAGGGGCGTCTAGGTGGCTCAGTCGGTTAAACGTCCGACTTTGGCTCAGGTCATGATTTCACAGTTCCTGAGTTAGAGCCTCGTGTCGGGCTCTGTGCTGACAGCTAGGAGTCTGGAGCCCGCTTCAGATTCTGTGTCTCCCTCTATCTCGGCCCCTCCCCTGCTTTTGCTCGCTTTCTCTCTCTCTGTCTCTCTCAAAAATAAACATTAAAAGTGTTTTTTAATTTAAAAAAAAGCAGATATATTCATGGATCAGAGGACTGAATATTGCAAAAAAATTAGATTGATTTATATATCTAATGCAACTCTAACAGAAATCTTAACTGGGGTTGATTTGTTTATTTTCTTATTCATTTTTTGACTTTGTTGATTCTCCCCATATTGTTTACATTTTTAGCTCAAAATAATCATGACTATATGAGTATATAAAACATAAACGTATCATTTAGGTTAAAACTCTAAACTATAGTATGTAAAAGAAATGTTGACATCCAAATATCATCAGTTTAAATTAGAACTGTTGCCACCCAATATAGTCCATGGACTATTCACACTGTTTGCAGATTTTATATTGTTTGTTTTTCAAAACAACAAGATCTTTATTGCTGTTTCTGATTGTAAGATATATTCAATTTTTACACTTGACCTTAGCCAAAAGGCCGAGAAGTGATGAGATATATATTGAATTTTTATTGAAACTATTCAAATGCCCAAATGTAGAAGATATCTAATGCCCCAGAAGTAAGTCAGGTATACCTGCTTCCAGATTTTGTTCTATGCATAATTACACCTACTTATATGTTTTCTTAGGGTATTTTTCATGTACAGTGAAAACTACCAAATGTCAACAGCTCAACTACCTGCTGTGCTTATTATAGTCTGAGAGAGAACCAAAAGAAAAAAAAGTTAAACTGGTAGAATTTTCCCATACACTTCACCTGTGCTAATTTATGAGCGTGTTCACCCACTTAATGCTTATAAAATAAAAACTTACTGTATTATATACTCCTTCAATAGTTTCTGGCCCTTCGGTGGATTTAGCCACAACTTTCAGCTTTCCAGGTGACCCTTTCTCCAACTGTTGAACCTGGTAAGGATAAAACACGTAATGATTCCGTGTAAACGTGACAGAAAATAAATGGGTCATAGGGTGCACACACGTGTATGTGTGTGTGCGTTTAGGTTTTTGGACCAGGTAAAGACAGAGAAAGAAAGGACTGTCACAAAATACAGTTTGGAGGTAAGACTACATTAATGGACTAGTTGGTGGTAACATAAAAGGAGTGAGGGATGCTTTGTAGGTGTTGGCTTAATAAATCGCATAGACTATAGCACCACTTACTGACTACTGAGATAGGCCTGAAAGATGAGCTGGGAATACATTTAGGAAGAAAATCAAGAATTTCATTTTTGTCTTAATAAATTTGAAATGCTTATGAGGAATTCAAGCGGAGATATCCCACAGCCAAATGGATAAATGGGTGTGGAGTTCAGGAGAGAGGCCTGAGCAGGATATATAAATCTGAGAGCCATTATACCATCGAGACAATAAAGTACGGACCTAATGAGGACCGCCCAGGTAAAATGAGCAGAGAAGAGAAGAGGGAGCAGGTGCTCTGACATTTACAGGTCAAGGAGATGCAGAACCCCAGGTTGTAGGACCAGAAAGGTCAAGAAAGGAGAATGTTTTGGGGGCCTGGGTGGCCCAGTCGGTTAAGCATCTGACTTTGGCTCAGGTCATGATCTCGCGGTTCGTGGGTTCGAGCTCCGTGTCAGGCTCTGTGCTGACAGCTCAGAGCCTGGAGCCTGCTTCAGATGCTGTGTCTCCCCTTCTCTTTGCTCCTTCCCAACTCATGCTTTCTCTCTCAAAAATGAATAAACGTTAAAAAAGATTTAAAAAGAAAAAGGACAATATTTCAAACAGAAGGCATGTCAATTTCACAAATGCTACCCAGAAGCCTATCACATAAGGACAGAGATGTGACCATTGGCTTTGACGGCATGGAGTGTGCCACAGACCCCAACACGCAATTTTTTTTTTTTTAATGTTTATTTATTTTTGAGACAGACAGAGACAGAGCATGAAAGGGGGAGGGGCAGAGAGAGAGGGAGGCACAGAATCGGAAGCAGGCTCCAGGCTCTGAGCCATCAGCCCAGAGCCCGATGCGGGGCTCGAACTCGCGGACCGCGAGATCGTGACCTGAGCTGAAGTCGGACGCTTAACCGACTGAGCCACCCAGGCGCCCCCCAACACGCAATTTCAAAGCAGTTAGCAAGGATAGAAGCAGCTGAGAGTTGGCTGAACTGGAAAATGGAGGCAAGAAACCAGAAATCTCCTTATAAACAGGAAAAGAAACATGGGGACCCAGCCAGAAGGGCAGAGAGGAGCAGGGAAGGCTCATTTGTTTAAAGAGCAGAGACACAGGTGGGAAACGCAGGGGGTGGGGGGGGGTGGACAGCTAACTGAAGATGGGGCATCCCTGGGAAAGTGAGAGACGGTGAGAAAATACACAAGGGCCTGAGAGGAACAAGGACACCTTCCTGTATGGGGGCAAGGATGGGGGGAGGACAGTGGGACACGTGGAGGTCAGTTCTGTAGACCAGGAGGTGGGTACACTAACTTTAAGGTATCTTATGAGTACAGACTAATTTATTTCATGAAATTAATTAAGGACCGGTAGAATAAAATAACTAAAGAGAGAGTAAAAAACTAAAAATAAAAGGAATTTCCGAATGCCTTTCAGACTTACCATCACAGGTATGAATTTTCTTAAGAACTTAACACCATGTTGTTCCATGTAGGAGCCCACTCTCTCTGCCATTTCTTGATCAAAGCCCCGAAGAAGGACTGAGCGCACCATAACCGTGACATCTAAGCCAAGGCCAGTAAGAACTCCTGCACATTCCAGAGCAACATAAGACGCGCCCACTACTAATGTTTTGCCAGGGCAATAAGGTAGAGAAAAAAGGTCGTCACTGAAAAATAAAAACAAGAGGAACGCCCAGGCAATAAAAATGAAACGAGTTATAGGGGCACCTGGGTGGCTCAGTCGGTTGGGCGTCTGACTACAGCTCAGGTCGTGATCTCATGGTTCGTGGGTTCGAGCCTCGCGTCGGGCTCTGTGCTGACAGCTCAGAGCCTGGAGCCTGCTTCGGATTCTGTGTCTCCATCTCTCTCTGCCCCTCCCCCACTTGCGCTCTGTCTCTCAAAAATAAATAAATCTAAAAAAACCATTTTTTTAAATGAAACGTATTATTTAGGTTTCAATGTGTAGAGGTCTGGCTGCATTGCAGCGTGGTGTTTGAAGGAAGAAACACGGACAGAATCAGCCTTTTGGAGTTTATAATAGTGTCCACAGTAGTTCTTTCAAAATCAAATTAGTGGATCACAAGTGAAGGTATTTTAAAAATGAAACAGAATAGAAAACATTAGACAACATTATACGTGATAAGAAACATGGTTTGAGTGTGTGTGTGTGTGTGTGTGTAAATCTGAACAGTACAACGAAAAATGCATTTCTTAATGTGCATCTGCTCAAAAAAGTTTGAAAGTCATTGTACCATAATATGTTATACAATGTCCTCTTTATGACCATCCAGGGATAGTTACTGTGAAATCTCGGTATTAAGAACAGCCACGCTTCTCCTGATCCACTGGTTCATTATCATATAGACACTAAACACTAAAGCTATTTGCATTCCCTTCCTTGCTTTGGCCTCCACGAAATTCCCAGACCTCGATGAGCAATCACCTAGAATCATACAGCCTGTATTTGTCCCACAGTTTGGACTTATTATTCACCTAGCATTATTTTCTCTTGGCTTCGTGATGTTAACCACTTAGCTTCTTGTGTTATACTTTTTATGTGTCATCAATTCAAATCTTCTGTGAAACAATATCAGAGACTAAACAAATTGGAAACATAAACGTAACGCAACTTCCAGTTACAACTGCCTATTTAATCTTACCTAGTAATGCAGTACTCTTTATCTCCTTGGATTCCTAAATACCGTGGCCTTTTGCCTGTTGCTATGACAAATTTTGCAGCCGTGTAGGAAGTTTCCTGTCCTTTTCTATTGGTTGCCTGGAAGAGAGGAAAGTAAATTTCACCTTTTCCACACACACTGTAGAGTATGAGACACTCTGGACAACCAGTTACGACCCTTACAGACCTTCCCATCCAACAGGAGCGGACGTGTAAAACTAATAATGCAGGGCGATGAACACCAACATAGAAAAGAGAAGTCTTTACAAAACATCAACCAGAAGAGCCCAGTGGAAGTAGGCTGCAAAGCCAGCCAAGGACGCTTCAAAGGTGGTGATATTTCAAGTGGAGACAAGAAAGTGAAATGATCTGGGAAGAATGGAAATCCACAGAGAGAACAGGGCATATAAAAAGCCCACAGGCCTGAAAGCGGCTGGTGTCTGGGAAACAGCAAGTGGCCAGAAAGTGGCAGGAAAGGCGGGTTTGTGTCACGGCGAAGGGAAATAGATTAGTGCCAAATGTGAACACATTTATATGCCATTCTAAAGATTTTGGCTATGGGGGTGCCTGGGTGGCTCACTTGGTTGAGTGTCAGACTTCATCTCAGGTCATGATCTCACGGTTCGTGGGTTCCAGCCCTGCGTCGGGCTCTGTGCTAACAACTCAAAGCCTGGAGCCTGCTTCGGATTCCGTGTCTCCCCCTCTCTCCGCCCCTCCCCTGTTCGTGCCCTATCTCTCAAAAATGAATAGACATTAAAAATATATATATTTAAAGATTTCGGCTTTGGGGAACCAGCAAAGGTTATTCATTGTTGGCATATTTTCAGTTACATAATTCATAAATACATTTTCATCAAAAAAATTCAAAAACCGATGAAGGTGTTTAAACAAGAAGGTGGTTTATTTTTTTTTTTAATTTTTTTTTAACGTTTATTTTATTTTTGAGACAGAGCATGAACGGGGGAGGGTCAGAGAGAGAGGGAGACACAGAATCTGAAACAGGTTCCAGGCTCTGAGCAGTCAGCACAGAGCAGTCAGCACAGAGCCCGACGAGGGGCTCGAACTCACAGACCACGAGATCATGACCTGAGCCGAAGTCAGACACTTAACCGACTGAGCCACCCAGGCGCCCCAAGAAGGTGGTTTAAATAGTGGGATGGAGGCCGGGCCGCCTGGAGACAGCCACCTGCTCAGGTGGGTCTGAAAAGAGACAGACAAGCGCAGGCTGTGGGGGTGGAGGGACAGAAACCTGAAATTAACTGAGCAGACACCGATTATCAGTAAATGAGGAAGCATGCAAGAGGCAGCTACGGTTGTGAACGACAGGCTTCTATTCAACCAAATGTGCTGGGCATGTCACAATCTGAGAAATGAAACTACCCGACCCATATTTCTGTTATGTTTCATGTGACTGACGGAATTCAAATTGGACTGCGTGTGGGTTCAAAAGGGGCGGCTTTGGGGCGCCTGGGTGGCGCAGTCGGTTAAGCGTCCGACTTCAGCCAGGTCACGATCTCGCGGTCCGTGAGTTCGAGCCCCGCGTCAGGCTCTGGGCTGATGGCTCGGAGCCTGGAGCCTGTTTCCGATTCTGTGTCTCCCTCTCTCTCTGCCCCTCCCCCGTTCATGCTCTGTCTCTCTCTGTCCCAAAAATAAATAAAAAACGTTGAAAAAAAATAAAAAAAAAAAAAGGGGGCGGCTTTGAGTGGACCACCTCATACCTTTCCAGAGATAACGAAGGACTACAAAATAACCTCAGATCCCACCAAGAACCCTGCACACTGGGCTATGAAAGCAGAGTTCAAAAGAAAACTAGGTGTTGAGGGTTATATGGTCTTTTATAACTCCAATTTAAAATTTTTGTGTTCATCAAAATGATCTCATTTTCCTTACGTGCCGATCTTACGATACGTAAACATTACAAAATTATAAAATATGCTCCTTTTCGTGCTACTTTTATTAATGCTTTTATGAATAATATATTGGAGTCCTGGTTAAGGTTTCATTTTATTCTTACTTTTTAATCATTATATTTTTACTGAAGTACCATTGACACACAATGTCACATTAGTTTCAGGTGTACAACACAGCAATTCCACAAGTCCATGGGTTACACTGTGCTCACCACCAGTGTCGCTGCCATCGATCCCCATACAACACCATGCTATTCTATTCTATTCTCCAGGCTGTACCTTTTATCCCTGTGACTTACTTATTCAATTTTTCCCATCCCCCCCCCACCAAGGTTTCATTGTAAAAAAGAATTACGTTGCTAAAATTTTTAGTTTTAGTCTTTTAAACTTTGAACTACCTAGTCTAAACGTTTTCTTTTAAGATAGTAATAAAATCAAAAGGCAAATAATAACCTCAAATTAAGGGCTCTCTCGAAAGGCAATTCCTTCAATTCGGCAGGGCGTGTGGAATCAACGACACTGGGGAAGAAGCGAGTGCACTCGAGGCCGTGTGTGTGCATACATCAGTGACAGCCCTTAACATGCAACGTGGAGTTTTTAGATCAAGGCAAGTTCCAGCAACAGTAAAGAAAAGCAATGAACAAACAGTACCTTTATTCTATGATGTTCAACAAATTCTCCATAGGAATTGACATAGTCCACAGACTTTTCCCTCAAGGACAACCTGTGGCCCCAGTTTAGAGAGCTGATGTGGTTCTGAATTGCTTCTGTCATGGTCTCCCAGTTGTGTTTCACTGAAAATAAATAATCAGAGTGAAGGCATAAAATGGATTCTATTTTTATTTTTATTTATTTTTTCAATTTACATCCAAGTTAGTTAGCATATAGTGCACCAATGATTTCAGGAGTAGATTCCTTAATGCCCCTTCCCCATTTAGCCCATCCCCCCTCCCACAACCCCTCTAGCAACCCTCTGTCTGTTCTCCATATTTAAGAATCTCTTATGTTTTGTCCCCCTCCCTCCTGTTTTTATATTATTTTTGCTTCCCATCCCTTGTGCTCATCTGTTCTGTGTCTAAAAGCCCTCCTATGAATGAACTCATGTGATATTTGTCTTTCTCTGACTAATTTCACTTAGCATAATACCCTCCAGTTCCATCCACGTAGTCGCAAATGGCAAGATTTCATTCTTTTTGATTGCCGAGTAATACTCCATTGTATATATATAAAGTGGATTTTATTTTATTTTATATTTATTTACTTGTTTTGGATTTTATTTTTAATGCTCAATCATATACAACCACATGGAAGCCATACTGTGTACTGCTTTACGAATCAAGAAGTATGAGAATGCAAACTGGTGCGGTCACTCTGGAAAACAGTATGGAGGTTCCTCAAAAAACGAAAAATAGAACTACCCTACGACCCAGCAATTGCACTACTAGGTATTTATCCACGGGATACAGGTGTGCTGTTTCGAAGGGACACATGCAGCCCAGTGTTTATAGAAGCACTGTCAACAATGGCCAGAGTATGGAAAGAGCCCAAGTGTCCATCAACGGATGAATGGATAAAGAAGACGTGGTGTATATACATACAAAACAGATGAACATAAGGGAAGGGAAGCAAAAATAATATAAAAACAGGGAGGGGGACAAAACATAAGAGACTCTTAAATATGGAGAACAAACAGGGTTACTGGAGGGGGGATGGGCTAAATGGGTCAGGGGCATTAAGGAATCTACCCCTGAAATCATTGTTGCACTAGATGCTAACTTGGATGTAAATTAAAAACTAAATAAATTATTAAAAAAAAAAAAACAATCAAGAAGTAAACGCAAGGGATGCCTAGGTGGCTCAGTTGGTTAAGTGTCCGACTTCAGCTCAGGTCATGATCTCGCGGTTCGTGAGTTCGAGCCCCGCATCAGGCTCTGTGCTGACAGCTCAGAGCCTGGAGCCTGTTTCGGATTCTGTGTCTCCCCCTCTCTCTGCCCCCTCCTCTGCTCACACTCTCTCTGTCTGTCTCTCAATAATAAGTAAACATTAAAAAAATTTATTAAAAAAAAAGAAAAGAAGGGAACGCAAGACTTCAATCTTTTTCAGGCCAGTTACGGTTTATACTTCTTTCTCTTTAATATTACAAAACATAAGCAAAACGTCTGAAAAGAAGAAAAACATCCATGGAGAGGAGAATGGGGAAACCAGTCCAAAACATCACAAGGCAGGAAGATTATCATTCAGGAGCACCCCACGGCCACTCTTGCATTCCAGGAGGCCTAGTGCACACGGCACCCCGGATGTGAAGAGAAGCGGGTCTCAGGTCAGCGAGCACCACACATCCTCCTGACCAGCCCTGCCTGGGCCCCTCCCTGTCAGTTCACCTGGAGGTGGTTTTATGAGAGACAAGACCCTACGCTGCTTTATAATCGGTGTGGTTAGTGCTCACCGCTGCCCACCATGTGTATCACAACGTTTGCTCATTTCCTATTGGACATGGAGCAGGAGCTGTTGCAATCGGAATTTCTCGTCATCCTGGATCTTCTAGACGGGATTTATTTCCTGGTGTTCATCCACCTCGTCTGCTGATGCTGGTTCCCAAAGGAGAAACCGGTCTCCGTGCAGCACCATGCTTATAATACACAGAGGCCAGCCCAGGGCTCCCATCAAACTGGAAGAGATTCCCGAAGGCAAACCCAGTCCGCTGGGTTCATCCTCAGGTCTCGTCTGGTGACTCACCCTGGCCAACACTCTCAAGAAAGGCCTCAGTACTCATCAGGAATGTATCCAGCAAGTTCATGGCCTGGATATCATATCTTTCCCTCTAGGATGTCAATATGCAGCAAAGTCTCCTAAGATCTTGCAATCCAGAGGGTCACTGTGTTTGCTAGGTTACCCGACCCCCACACCCTGAGCCCAGAAGGTAATGACCCAGCAGTGATGAGCCTCTCCACAGTGGCACATGTCCTCATATCCTAAGATCCCTCCTCCCCTCTAAGCTGGAAAAGTTATGCTTGTAACCCTTCAAGAACCCCTTATCCCAAGGACCTTCTCAGTCCAGGATCCCCTGGGAAATCAGGCTGAGACATAAAAATTCTTGGACCTGCCACAAACCTATGGAGCCAAGACAAGCTCCCCCAGGAGATTCTGATGTGGCAAATCCAGGGACTGGCACTTTGGAACCACCTGCTCTACGGTTTCATCCACCTGTTTAGCTTTGTAATAGTATCACCATTTTAACTATTGATGGGAAAAATTACTCTCCACGCTTTTCAAAGGCTGCGCAGCTATCCTCACACATTCACTTTCAATACAAACTTTAGAATAATCTGTCAAGTTCCAAAAAAAAAAAAATTTTGTTGAGACATTTATAATTTTGAGATAACGGCTTTACCATATTGAGACATCCCATCTAAAATTCTCAGCATATTTTTTGTTATGCTTTTATACTTTCCTTATCTATTTTGTCCATTCCTAGTAAATTTATCCCAACTTATTCTATCATCTTGTTGCAATTTTCATTAAATATTTAATTTCTTATTGTTGATGTGATGAATCTATTGATTTTTGCACATATACCTTATAAGCCAGAGTGAACTCTTCTTTTTCACATGTGGTAGATTTTTCTTTAAAAGGAAATACGATTACAAAATATTATGAACTCAAAGTCCTCTAAGATTACACTTGTAGCTCCTACCAGTCCCATGTTTCAAGTCTAAGAAATTCTGATATGGTATTCCGTTTTTTTTAAGTTTAATTTAAATTCTAGTTAGTTAACCTACAGTGTAATATTAGTTTCATGTGTACAATTTAGTGATTCAACAGTTCCATACAACTCTTATTAGTTCTAACATTCTTTAGTTCGATCTCTCACATATTCTAGGTATCTCGTATACGATCGTGTATATAACTGTGGATATACATACATGACAGGTTTACACTCTCTTTTTCTTCCTCTTTCTCAAGTATGTACTTTTTCTTTCCTGTTCTTCCTTTTTGTGCACTGGCCAGAAGCCCCAGAACAATGCAGATATCAGTAGTGGAAGTGGGCTGCCCTAATTATTGACTTTAATGTAAATGCCTCAAGCTCTTCACCAAATATTTATTTTAACTTTTTAATTTATTTATTTTGAAACAGAGAGAGAGAAACCGAAGCAGGCTCCGTGCTGCACTGTCAGTGCAGAGACTGAAGTGAGGCTCGATCCCATGAACTTTGAGATCATGACCTGAGCCAAAATCAAGAGTCGGATGCTTAACCAACTTAGCCACCCAGGTGCCCCTCCATCAAATATTTACATCTGACTTTTCTTCATCATGTAAAGGAAGTGTCCATTTCTTTGCTTAGTTTAATGACAGGCATTTATTTATTTATTTATTTTGGGCCATAACAGAGCTGGAATCCAGGTCATCATGTGGGTTTTAGCATCCCTACTATGGTTTCCTAATGACTCACTCTTGTGTCTCCAGAACGAACCGTCAGAAGTCACAGTGTATCCCTTTAGTCACTGCTGGAGAGGATTTGCTAATGCTTTTTCTAGAAATTTGGTACCTCTGTGGCCTATAGCTTTCTATTTTTACACTATCTTTTTGTATCACTGTTATGTCAGTTTAAAAAAAAAAAAAGTGAACCCTTCTATTTTTTCCTAAGCTCAAGAATAGTTTGAATACAGAAAAAATGTTCCTTGAAGAGTTGAGGAAATTTACATGTGAATCTGCGGTCTCTTGGAGAATGAATTGTCCTCAGGCAATGTTTTCTCTGATAATTCAAGTCAATTCTGGTCATCTATATTTTCTTAGAATAGACTCCCTTTCATCGAGATATTTAATATGCTTACCACTAATTTGTATATTGAATTTGTTTTCTCTCTTCTCTTCCTGTAGTTGTATTTCTTCTCTCACACCTAATGTTACATAGTTGTATGAATTCTCTCTCCTATTCCCCTGATTGGATTTGCCAAAGGTCTACCTACTCATTTGCATTTTCAAATATATTCTTGGTGTTTTTCATTGATTCTATTTTGGGGAGGGTGTTAACTCATTAATTCCTGTGTGTGTGTGTGTGTGTGTGTGTGTGTGTGTTGCCTTGTACAGTCTCCCTATCTGGTATTGCTTTGGTTTTCATTTCCCTGATATATCTTTTCCCACCTATTTACAAATTTCCCATCAATTTTAAATTGGAAAATTTAAATTTGCCATTTAAAAATTTTAAATTCCTATATTCTCAACAATTATCTCTTTTTGTTTTAGCTGTGTGTCCTGCAAAAGCACATGGATGAGTTCTGTCTATGCAACTTGAGACGCTGACTCATTTAGCTTTATTCTAATATGTAGAAGACTGCCCTTATGTCTGCCATCTTGCTTTCTGGGTTGTTTTTTGTTTGTTTTAAATGAGTTTCATGCTGTTTCTTTGTACATTTTCCTGTTCCCTTTTTCTTGGAAGTTCTATATTCAATTTCTGATCTGGAAATTATGTATACATTTTAAATTTAGTTTAATCCATATTTCTCTGCCAACATCAAGAATGAAAGCATCTAGAACATTCTCCCAGACCAAGATTTCAGCATGTTTTCATTTCCTTTCTCTTACCCCTTAATCTATGACTTGTCTTGGCCATTCCATGGAGCCTATGCCTAAAAACTAAGCTCTAAATTCCATGTGATGGCTGGTTAGGTATTTCTTAGTGTAGCACCTTGAAATTAACTTAGAAACATTCTGTATGTGGAACTTTGAGGAATCTAATACAAGATTTTACTCACTCCAGGAAACTAGGAATATTAAGCCCTTAGATGAGTTCAGGGACATAATATGGCCCTTTAGGGGGGTAAAGTGGCATAAACATCTGCCCCACTGTCCCTTCCTGAAAGCGCAGAGTCCCAGCAATGCAGGGCAGTGTGCACGGACAGGGCTGACACACCAAGAAGTTCTCAGCTCGTGGGGAACCCTGCCTTGGCGTGTCGCCTGCACATAGCCCTGCCCGGCTGTCCCCATCACAGGCCACCTGCACAGTTCCATCCTTCATGGCCTTTCTCCATCTCAGGGTGTTTGGTGTTTTCTCCCCACTTGGCCATGATTACCCAAGTAACTATCTAACTGCAAATCTAAAATGTACCTAATTCAAACCCTATTCCAACTCATTTGGCCTTTTCTGCAGCATTTCCCTCCACTTCGTTCTTGGCTGAGACTCCCCATGTCTGGAGTCTTCCCTTAAAAATCTAGGGTCTCCTGGCTTCCAATGACACACCTCTCCTAGTTTTCCTCGTCTTCCTCGCCCACTCCTTATCAGGATCCTGTCTCTGTCTTCTGTTCTTTTCCACCCAGAGGGTTTCCCTGGCCCCTCTCAGCAATTCCTAAGACTTGAACCGCCACCTACAGTGTGGGTGGCAAACCCAGGCCCTGCCCAGACCTCGCTCAAGCACAAACTGTCCCCAGACAGTGAACTCCACCAGGATGTTCCACAGCGGCCCAAGGTGGACAATCCACACAAGATGCAGAATTCAGGGAGCAGGAAACTTGAAGGTGAAGACGACCCTGTGGCTAAACTATCAAATACAGACACCTCATTTTATCTACAACCAGTTGGCCCTGGAACTGGACCGAAAGCTCTCCGTGGAGCTGAGCATCTGGGGAAATCTGTCCGTGAAGAGTCTGTCCAGCCACAACTCATTGTGCTGAACTCCAACCACACCTGGCCACTAACTCACATTTGCCCGTGTTTTCCAGCTCGGCCAATACACTACATTGTCACCCAGTCCCTCTTCCTGGATTCCTTCCTCTCCTTCACCCTCTACCCCACCTGTGACCTGGGGGGCCTGGCAGAATTACCTGCAAGGACATGCTCATGCACACATTTCTTCAGTCAAAATCTCTGGGGAGACAGACAAATCCTTGAAATTTTTTTTAATTCCATATTTGTTATTTTAAAGCGACAAAATCACCGATCCACTCCTAGCCTGTCAATTCCAGGCCTTAAATCCTCAAGATCCACCTCATACTCTCCTCTGGGTTAGGCAACAGCATCCCACCTCACCTTCATGTCTTTGGACCTGCCCCCCACCCCCCACCTCCAGCCTGCTAAATTCCCTAGTGCCACCAGAGGGATCCAGAATCCAAACTGTGGTTCAGGTTCCTCTCCTACAGACACTCAATGGCTCTCTTACTACCTTTGGAGTCAATCCTCACTCCTTCAGATGGCACTGAAGAGCCTCCACAACTGCTTCCCTGTAACCTCATTTCTGCCAGCATCCCTCCCCCATTCTCCACGCCAGCCATTCATTTATCCGCCAAGTACTCCGTGTTTTCTCACAGCTCAGCAGTTCAGAGCAAGCTGCTCCCTACCTTTAACGACCCGCTTCTCTGTGGCCCTCAAGATGCAGCTCAAGGGTCACCTCCTCCACCTCAGACTCTTGAGGCCTTGAGGCTACCTTAAGTGCCCCTGAAGGTAATGCTCAAAACCTCACCATGAATTACAGTGCATGGAATCGCTTCTCTTCTCTTCTCTCCCAACAGACTGTGGTCTGCTTAAGGGCAAGGAGCCGTATTTTCTCATATCTGTATCCTCAGAGCCTACCCCGTAAGTATTTATCGCACGAATTTGGTTTCCATCTTTCATTAACCAAAGACATATATAACCACTGGTAAAGTAGAAAATGTTATCACAATAATGGATAAAATTCAAACAATGACCCTGGCTGTTCTATTCTCTTTATACCTAAAGGAAATCTGAAAATAGCAATTATTCTCTCTCATGTTCTGCAAAGGGTCTGAGATGGCTGTACCTGTCACAATCCCTCCCTACGCACCAAGGCCCCTGACAGCAGGGCCAGGCTTAAAGCAACCACCCCTGATGCCCCTGTGCCAAAGCGGGGTCCTAACAAGTGTTCATTAAATGAATTTCAGACTCAACTACAGTAATATAAATCACAAGCCTTTCTCTAAGAAACTCATTCTATCAGGGGACCTGGATGGCTCATCAGTTAGGCATCTGACTTCAGCTCGGGTCATGATCTCATGGTTCATGGGTTCGAGCCCCGCATTGGACTCTGTCCTGACAGCTCAGAGCCTGCTTCGGATTCTGTGTCTCGCTCTCTCTGCCCCTCCCTTGCTTATTCTCGCTCTCAAAAATAAACATTAAAAAAAGAAAAAAACGTATTCTGCCTTCTTTTCTCCCAATCCAAATTTTTATATACTATTACCCACCTTGTTGACCATACTCCCAGCCAAATTTCCTGGAGTCATTTAATGCCTGCCCCAAAAGGGCAGCTTGATGCATCAATTTCTTAGGAACACAGCCCACATTCACACAAGTGCCGCCAAGACCTAAGAAAGAAAAGAACAGTTTTAATGTTTCCTCTGTGTCTGTGTCGGCATGTGTGTGGTTTTACATATGTACGGAGCAGGTGTTGTTGAAACGTGGAAATGACACACTCAGATGGTTATAGGGCCAACTTCACACCCCACAAAAACATACACATGATTGGGGCGCCTGTGTGGCTCAGTTGGTTAAGTGTCCGATTTAGGCTCAGGTCATGATCTCAAGACTCATGAGTTCGAGCCCTGCATCGGGCTCTGTGCTGACAGCTCAGAGCCTGAAGCCCGCTTTGGATTCTGTGTCTCCCTCTCTCTCTACCCCTTCCCAGCTCACTCTCTGTCTCTGTCTCTGTCTCTCTCTCTCCTTCAAAAATAAATAAACATTAAAAAAAAAAACATGCACATGATCAACTCAAACTTTTTAACTGAGTCTATGAAGGAGACCAGGGATGAGCAAAAATACAAATGTACAGGGGCGCCTGGGTGGCTTAGTTGGTTAAGCATCTGACTTCGGCTCGGGTCATGATCTCATGGTCCATGAGTTCGAGCCCCGCATTGGGCTCTGTGCTGACAGCTCAGAGCCTAGATCTTGCTTCAGATTCTGTGTCTCCCTCTCTCTCTGTCCCCCACCCTGCTCGTACCCTGTTTCTCTTTCTCTCTCAAAAAATAAACATCAAAAAAATTTTTAAAAATACAAATATACATATGAATAGTCTTCTGGGGAGAGAATCTAAAACTTTCCTTTGAATCTGACCCCTAAATGGATCAGAGCTGTATTAGATTAATTAGATGGATACCAGACCGAGGGTTGGAACCCCAGCTTCCAGCCCTTATTCTCTGGAAGTCTGACTCCTTCTCTGAGCTAACATTAGGTCCACTGCAAGCTCCCCAGTGACACTACTCTGAATCTTGAACGGAACAAAACAGGCCATGCGGGAGTGCTCCAGTGCAGGGCACGAATCAGAAAATTCTGTCTTTGATCACAGTCTCTCTTCTGGTCATCAAGAGAAGTAGGACATTTCTGGACAGGAGAGAAAGAGGGAAGAGGGCAGGAGGAGACAGGGAGAAAAAAAAAGCCAGGTACACACACACATTTTTTAACATCCACATGTTACAAGGAAAATCAAGACAGATTAGCTTTACTGTATGAAATTCTAGGCTAAAATTTTTGAGTACATTTGAATTGTAAACACGATTTTCACATTTAAAAAATATTTTTTTAATGTTTATTTTTGAGAGAGAGAGAAAGAGAGAGAGAGTGCGTGCAAGTGGGGTAGGGGCAGAGAGAGAGGGAGACACAGAATCCGAAGCAGGCTCAAGGCTCTGAGGGGTCAGCACAGAGCCCGACATGGGACTCGAACCCACGAACCGTGAGATAATGACCTGAGCCGAAGTCGGATGCTTAACCGACTGAGCCACCCAGGCGCCCCATTCACATTTTGTCAGGGTTCTGGCAGGAAACGGATGACACCCTCAAGCTGGGAAACAGAGGAGAGTTTATAGAGAAATGATTACAGGGGTGTGGGCACGAAGAGTGAAGAGGGACAGAACAGCGGACCAGCGCCAACCCCACATGAAGGGGCAAGCACACTGAGCACGTGGCACAGCCCACAGAGGGGCGGCCGTGAAAGGGGAGGTGGCCTTCCATACATCTGCAGCGACCACCAGGGAGGGACCAGCAGGGACGGAGTCAGGGAATGAAGACCTTCAACTTCCTCCTTCTGTTCTCCTCCCATGACCACTAACTGGCTGAGCCAGGGGACAAGGCTGCCAATTCGCCAGCCTTCTGGGGCACAGAGCAGGGTAGAGACACGGAGAATGGATCTGACACACGAACGGAAAATATCCAACACAGAATCTGTGTGTTCTATGAAGATGAACGTTCTCATCTTTAGCTGGAAGCCCAACGTGCACTTTACTAAGTGACCTGGACAATCACACACACACACACACACACACACACACACACCGGACTGACCATCCTGCCGCTAGGAGAGCAGCTATGAAATTGACACAGAAACACAGACCAGTGTTAAGGCAAGCTTAGGTCAGCACCACATGGTATAAATACACGGTGACTGCAACTAAGTGAAAACGTTAGCACAGGTGTGCAAGAATTATTACAGCACGAGTGTTGGAATATTGGAACCATGGAATTCTTTCTTTTTGCAAAATGTTCCTTAGTGATTTTTGTGTTCCCTCTCCCAATCACCACATGTTAACTATGAGATCTTAGATGAGTTATTCAACCTGACCGAGAGTCACCTGCCTCACCTATGAAACAGGCCGGTTGTACCTCTTGAGACTGTTATGAGGATTAACTAGATTGAAGAAAACCAAAGATGTATGGAAACAGAAAACAAGTCACAACGACAAGGCAAGAGTGCTTACCCCAGGACGTGCCCTGAGGTGACGGGACCACAAAGTCTAGCACCATAACTTTCTTTCCCAAGATGGCAGCTTCCTACAAGAAAAAGGTACAGATAAAGGTCTCGTCATTTTCCTGACAATCCCCCAATTTTTCTCTCCCTGAAAGGAAAAGACTATGTAAGAACACAGCCTTTACTTTTTATTATCACAGTAAAAGCTTGGACTGTAATGTCAAAATTGGCTTTTCTAAAGCAGGGGAAGGGGGCCCCTGGGTGGCTCAGTCGGTTAAGCGTCCGACTTCGGCTCAGGTCATGATCTCGCAGTCCGTGGGTTCGAGCCCTGCATCGGGCTCTGTGCTGACTGCTCAGAGCCTGGAGCCTGTTTCAGATTCTGTGTCTCCCTCTCCCTCTGACCCTCCCCCGTTCATGCTCTGTCTCTCTCTGTCTCAAAAATAAATAAATGTTGGGGCGCCTGGATGGCGCAGTCGGTTAAGCGGCCGACTTCAGCCAGGTCACGATCTCGCGGTCCGTGAGTTCGAGCCCCGCGTCAGGCTCTGGGCTGATGGCTCGGAGCCTGGAGCCTGTTTCCGATTCTGTGTCTCCCTCTCTCTCTGCCCCTCCCCCGTTCATGCTCTGTCTCTCTCTGTCCCAAAAATAAATAAAAAACGTTGAAAAAAAAAATTAAAAAAAAAATAAATAAATAAATGTTAAAAAAAATAAATAAATAAAGTAGGGGAAGAAGTGCTTATGGCAATCGCCAGGAAAATTATCTCTGAGTTTCATTATTTTCATACCTGAGCACACGCAAGGCCACCAGAACCGCCCCCAATGACAATGAGGTCATAATCATATGTTGAGTCTTCCTGAAGGAGCTTCTGTAACAAACCACTCTGATGTGCCTACGGTGTAATCAAAGGAGAGAGTATGGCATGACCTTTTAAAAATCTGTTTCTTTGCACCCTATGTTTAATCAGCATGGATTGCTTTTCTAAAACTCTTAGAAACAGTCTCTAATTGGACTTTAAGATACAAAACAGATGAACATAAGGGAAGGGGAGCAAAAATATAAAAACAGGGAGGGGGACAAAACATGAGACTCTTAAATATGGAGAACAAACAGAGGGCTGCTGGAGGGGTTGTGGGAGGGGGGAGGGGCTAAATGGGTAAGGGGCTTAGGGAATCTACTCCTGAAATCATTGGTGCACTATATGTTAATCTGGATGTAAATTACATAATAAATTTTTAAAAAGCACAAGAAACAGTCTCTAATTTATCTAACTTTGAATTATAAATTTATCTAGATGGTATTCAAATAGGGTTCAACTAGATAGAATGTATGCCAAGTGCATACATTTTTTGTTCATTATCACCTGACATCTAGACATGTGTCAAATAACCCACAGGTCATGGCTTTTTGTGAGATGAGGTCATGTTCTTTGGTCTAACCATCAAAATATCATAACCCAGTATAGTAAAATATAAAATAGCCAAGCATCATTTTTCAAAATCCTCTATGTTCTGTTCACCTGTGGTAGGCTTTATTTTGAAACCCTTCTGCATCATCAGCAGGATATACACTTTACATTTTTACCTGGTTTCTCATGATTTGACCTAAATTTTGCAGCTTCTTAGTAACCTTCCTATACAACACAAAATTTTGCTTTTTCTTTCAACAGTGGTCATAAAGGCTGGCTCTTGCACAATGTCTCTTGCTTGCCTGGCCTGCCTTTTGAGCAAAGTAGTTTGGGCGAGGGGTGCCTGGGTGGCTCAGCCAGTTAAGCGACTGACTTCGGCTCAGGTCATGACCTCCCAGTTCGTGGGTTCAAGCCCCGCGTCGGGCTCTGTCTGACAGCTCAGAGCCTGGAAGCTGCTTCCGATTCTGTGTCTCCCTCCCTGTCTGCCCCTCCCCTGCTTGCACTCTTTCTCTCCCTCTTTCTCAAAATAAATACACATTAAAAAAAAAAAAGTAGTAGCTTGGGTGAGGTTAGACGTTCAATGTGTGAGGTAACAACAGTTTTCTTTATGTGAAGATGGGAGCTCCATCCACAACACTGGCTTTAGGCACACCTGGTGGCACCAGCTCATCCTCGGAAGCACAGTGGAAAAGCTACTTAACTATGGGACTCAGCGCGGGCCACACGGCCCCTGAAGGATGGGTGTCCCTGGTGGCTTTTGGCATATTCTAAGAAGGACTCCTCTGGCCTCCTGACTTCAAGCTGCCCTTAGGAAACTGTGAATCCTAAGCATCAGCCATGCAAGGCAGCTCCTTTCATAAGAAATGGAATTGACGGGGCGCCTGGGTGGCTCAGTCGGTTAAGCCTCTGACTTTGGCTCAGGTCATGATCTCACAGTTTGTGAGTTCAAGCCCTGCGTCAGGCTCTGTGCTGACAGCTCAGAGCCTGGATCCTACTTCAGATTCTGTGTCTCCCTTTCTGTCCCTTCCCTGTTCATGCTCTGTTGCGCTCTCTCTCTCTCTCTCTCTCTCTCTCTCTCAAAAATAAACAGTAAAAAAAATTTTTTTTTTAAGTGTAATTGAGAACTCTACGTTCCAGATTCATCTTCTGACATCTTCTCCAGGTTACAAGTGGCAAGACCAGCACTCCCGTAGGTGTTTAGGGATCTCTAGATTAAGGTACATACCTCCATGGGAACTGGGTGATGGCTTCTGGGACTAATGAAGCAGGTTGTTAATAGATAACAATGCTGATCATAGATTAACATACAATACAGACAATCTATTTTCCCAAGAAAATGTAATTTTAAGTTACAATCTGAAATAGAAGTATTTCATCACTGACTACTACCACTTACATACATACATAAAAACTATAAGGGAACAGGATTTTAATAAAAGTAAGCAGTTATAGAATAAGGATCTAACTTAAAAAGAAACAGCAATCTGGGGGGCCAGGGTGGCTCAGTCGGTTAAGTGCCAGACTTCAGCTCAGGTCATTATCTCACAGTTTGTGGGTTCTAGCCCCGCATCAGGCTCTGTGCTGACAGCTTGGAGCCTGGAGCCTGCTTTGGATTCTGTGTCTCCCTCTCTCTTTGACCCTCTCCCACTCGCTCTCTCTCTCTCTCTAAAATAAACATTAAAACAAAAATGAAAAAAAAGAAACAGCAATCTCATCTATCACTACTTTCAAGATGATCTGAGAACTCTCTTACACGCTTTTCCATTTTACAACTTCCAAAAGACAAATGAATAGACTCCTAAAAGCCATTCTCACCCCTTTTGAATAAATGTGAAAACAAACTTTGAAGAAACAGCATTAAAAACATATAATACTATTATTACCTGGAAAGTTCGATCGCATCCACCCATATGCACTTTATTCACAAAAATATTGGGCACAGTTCTCTGATTAGTGATTTCTGACAGCACTTCTTGAACATTGGCCCCATCATCTGAAGAATAAAAACTTAAATATGTAAAAACATTGAAAGGGTTCCAAACTTTGGGGAGTTGAACAGAAGTGTTACAACACCAAACGCTCACATGCACACAGCCATAAAGGTCAGTATTTACATATTTATATATTATATAACTTCACAAAATGATGACTCAAGAAGAGGAAACACCCATGTATTTTCAAAGGAAACAAAGAATAAAGGCAAATCTATAAATTCATTTAAAACAAATCCTTCTAAATTAGATTTTGATGCATTATTCAATGGCCATGCCAAGACAAATAGGTAAGAATCCTCTTTAAAGAGCAAATATCAAGATATAATCTGCTTCAACTGTAATAACTCAGAAAATACTTCCTATAATTGCATGTGAAAAATCTTTATGACCCACAGTCCAAGTGTATCCTCCACCCCAAAAAATAAAACAAGGCCACGACTACCTCTGACTCCCCTATTTGGTATACGCCGTAGAAAAGTCTCAAAGATTCAGGAACATCTCACTTGTTAAGGAGACATGGCTAAGAGGAGTTGGTGAAGTCTGGTGGAGGCAGAAACCAAACTGTTTTCAGTTCACCACCCTGGTTCCCACCCTTGCAGACCACATGTGTAAAGTGCTCAGTTAATATTAGCTGGATGGATGAGAGATGACAAGAATTCAAAAGCGTAAAGCTGAAAAGTTCCTGTGTTTCCCCTCATGGCTAATACAATCAGGAAGTAAGGGTAGTTTCTTTTCATTTATAACAGCTTAACCTATTTTGCCAGAAAGTTGGCAGATACTTATGACATGCCTTGAAGGGTTTCAGGGTTAGCCGTTTATACATCTTCCTCCTGCTCCCTTCCCTCAAATATGAAAAGCATATAAATAAAAAAAACTAGGGGCGCCTGGGTGGCTCAGTCGTTTAAGCGTCCAACTTCGGCTCAGGTCATGATCTCACTTTGTGAGTTCGAGACCCATGTCAGGCTCTGTGCTGACAGCTCAGAGCCTGAAGCCTGCTTCAGATTTTGTGACTGCCTCTCTCTCAGCCCCTCCCCTGCTCACGCTCTGTCTCTCTCTCTCTCTCAAAAATAAATAAACATTAAAAAAAAATCTACACCCAATTATTTGTCGTGTAGTGTTCTATTTTCTGCATGGTTGAATGTAGACAAAGACGGCTCGCCTAACCCAAAGAGACAAGAGTAAATTGAACTGAACAAAGCAAATGACAGGTAGTTAGTCTTGTTGATGTTTATTACAAACAAAAGTATACCCTACCCATCCTACTTACCAACTTGATCAAGTTCCAAGATATTACACTGAACGCCCAAAGAAGAAAACAGTTCTTTAACCTGTAACAAAAACGTACCTGGGTTTTACACTCAAGAAGATTCAACAGAGCTACAAAATATGGCATACAGGTGTTCGAAGTAGATGTCCAGTTACCTAATCGCAGTCAAAGTAGTATTTTAAGGTCCCCTTTTCACCATCACTTAACACCCTTCCCCGCCCTCAGCCCTCCAGAGAAAGCCCAGACGTTCCACTTCCGGGACAGAGGCACTGGGAGCTTGGCAGAACTGCTCCCTGGTGAAACACCCACAACTGGTGAAAACTACTAAAGAAACAATCATTTAAAGTCTCTGGGAATTGTCCTAAGGGCACACAGCAAATGAAGCATTTAGTCAAGCAACTCTGGTAGATCAGAGTCATGACCCGCACCCTCCCGCCCCTGCTCCTAGGTCAGCTAGATAGAAGCTCTATTTCAAGTGTGAACAAGAAAATGAGGCTCCCTAATCCCTGAAATCCCTGGCACCAGAAGGGGCAGGCCACTGGCACTTCTTAGTCTCCCCACCGCTCGGAGTGGCAAAAGCCACCATTCGTGGAGAGTGTGGCTAACGACACAGGGGCTCCGTTCCTCCCTTCTTTCACCCAGCCCCCACTCACAGATCAAAGGCTCTACCCCCGGCCAAAAATACTGTACAGCAAGGATTCGGGCTGGGAGAGGCAAGCCAACAAGACCAGAGGCTATAGTCCGCACCCAGAACCCCGCTCATAAAGCAGGGTTGTCACGCCAAAAGAATCAAGTCGCTGTCCCACCCCTAGGTCTGGAGCAAGGTCTCAGAGATTTTGCCCAGGGGAAGAGGTAACCTAAGATCAGAGAGGCCAAAGCTCTATCCAAAAGAAAGGACTTTATTTGAAATAGACTGGGGCGGGGGGGGGGGGAGGGGGGTGGCAGGGAGGTCAAAGTCTAAAGGCACTCTTGAAAACAATGAAGATTCTGGTGGTAAGAAAAAAGGAGAAGGCTGGTAGCTTCCTGAGAGTAACAGACAATTGCAAGCCAGCAAGTTTACCAAAGAAAGCCAAGAAGCTTTGGCCAATAGCCCCTCTAGGGTAAGAATGAGTCACAAATAGGCTTCAAAAACTACCCCTGCAAAGGGGCCCAGACCTCACTGGACAAGAGCGTGGACAAGGCTTCGGCTCAGGTCATGATCTGACTGTTCGTGAGTTCAAGCCCCGTGTCAGACTCTCCACTGTCAGCAAAGAGCCTGCTTCGGATCTTCTGTCCTCCCCTCTCTCGGCCCTTTTTCTCTCACACTCTTTCTCTCTCTCTCAAAATAAATAAACATTTAAAAAAAAAGTTCACTGGAGTGCCTCAACATAGATTTAAACTGGCAAAAGAAAATAATTAGCATACTGGAGGATACATCAATAGAGATTGTGCAACCTGAAACCACAGAGAAAAAAGAAGGGGGGAAAAATGGATAGTGTCAGAGAAACTGAGCACACCAACATACACAGGGTGAATATGAGAAAAAAAGAAAGAAGAAGGAAGTTTTTTGAAGAAATGTCTAAAAATGTCCCCAATTTGATAAAAAACAGTAATCTACATATCCAAGAAGTTCAACAATCTTAAAGTAAGATAACTTAATAGGAAACGGGTCAAAGATCTACAGCAATGAAGTGTATGCCCAATGAAGAAAACACCGAATTTAAAATGGCAGAAAATCCTGCGGCATTTTTAATGGCCCGTAAGTCACCCACTCCTTGATGTTTCAAGGCACAATAAGAGGTGAGCAGCAGCCTGGGCCCCAGTTCCGTTCCACAAAATGGGGAGAGCACACAGCCCAACTGTGCATGTTCTAACTCAAGGGCTGCTTTAGGGATCGGTCTCTGTGATGCCTAACTCAGAGTTCAGATGGTCAAAGTGGCTGGGATCTTAGGCTAGTGGAAGCCATGAGGAGCAGTGGGGGTCACTCACGAAAACTGAAAATGGACTACAAATCTGCAGACAATTGGGGGCAAGAAATTACAGGCAGGAGACTACAAGATAACAGCTAAGGTCCCAAGTAGAAGCAGGGGAAAGATTCTTGAGGAATTTCACACACCTTAAAGATTTTTTTTTAAGTGTATTTATGTATTTTGAAAGACAGCGAAAGAGAGAAAGGCAGAAAGAGAGAGCGTGCACCCACGCACAAGCAAGAAGGAAGGGGGTAGAGAGAGAGGCAGAGAGAGAGAATCCCAAAAAGGCTCCATACTGTCAGTGCAGAGCCTGACATGGGGCTCGAACTCACAGTGAGTTCACGACCTGAGCTGAAATCAAGAGTTGAATGCTTAACTGAATGGGCCACCCAGGCGCTAACATACTTCAAAACAGCCCTGTATAGGGGCGCCTGGGTGGCCCAGTCAGTTGAGCATCTGACTTCGACTCAGGTCATGATCTCACGGTTCACGAATTTGAGCCCCACGTCGGGCTCTACGCTGACAGCTCGGAGCCTGGAGCCTGCTTCGGATTCTGTGTCTCCCTCTCTCTCTGCCCCTCCCCTGCTCATGCTCTGTCTCACTCTATCAAAAATAAACATTAACAAAACCAAACCAAAATAGCCTTGTATACAGGAAAATTGACCCCACGTGTGAAAAGCACAGACAGGTCCAGGGAAGACAAATGTTCAGAAAAGGCCTAAAAAGATGGCAAGACTTCATGCTGCACTGATTAGTGAAGTTCTCCCCCAGCATGAAGTCAGTCTGCAAAGACTATGACAGGTAGCTGTTTTATGCTGAATTTTCAACTAAAGATCATATGGATACAAAGAAATAAAAGAACACGACCCATTCAAAGGAAAATACAAATCTCCAAAAACACCCTGAACAAATACAGCCTTCAGATTTACTTGACAAAGGCTTTAAAACAACATTTTTTTAATGTTTTATTTATTTTTGATAGAGGAACAGAGACAGAGACAGAGACAGAGTGCAAGTGGGGGAGGAGCAGAGAGGGAGACACAGAATCCAAAGCAGGCTCTAGGCTCTAAGCTGTCAGCACAGACAGAGCCCGACATGGGGCTTGATCTCACAAACTGTCAGATCATGACCTGAGCCGAAGTCGGACGCCCTAACCGACTGAGCGACCCAGGCACCCCTTACAACAACTATTCTAAACACGAAGAGAAAAATACAAAGAGTTAAAGGAAATCAGGAAAATGGTACAGAAGTAAAAAGAGATTATCAACAAAAAGATAAGAAATAACCACACAGATACTCTAAAACTGAAAAATCCAATGACTGAATTGAAAAAGTCACTGGATGGGCTGAACAGAAAACTCCCAACACACAGAAGAAAGGATCAGTGAATTTGAAGATGGGACATTTGAAATTACTGTGAGGCACAAAAAGGAAAAAGAATGAATAAAAATGAACACAGAATAAGAGATTTAAAGGACATCATAAAGTAGAACAATATATACATTACGGGAATTGAAGAAAGAATCATAGAGCTTATTTGAAGAAATCATGGCCAAAAACTCCCCAAATCTGAGGAAAGACATAGATATACAAACACAAGAAACTAAAAGAAAACCCAAAGGAAAAGCCCAAAAAGACCCAAACCAAGAAACACTGTAATCAAACTCTTGAAAGACAAAGACAAGGAGATGATATTGAAAGTACCAAGAAAAAAGTAACTTACAAGTTACAAGTACAAGGAATCCTCCTAAGATTATTGGTGGACTTTTCAGTCAAAACCTTGTAGTCCAGAGGCAGAGGGATGAAATATTTAAAGTGTTAAAAGGAAAAAAACATCAACCAAGGATTCTATGTCTGGCCACAAACCAACAAACCAACAACACAAACAAAAAAACCCAGTCCTTCAAATATGAGGGGAGGGGCACCTGGGAGGCTCAGTCGGTTGAGCATCCAACTTCGGCTGGGCTCATGATCTCATGGTTCACGGGTTTGAGCCCCACGTCGGGCTCAGTGCTGACAGCTCAGAGCCTGGAGCCTGCTTCGGATTCTGTGTCTCCCTCTCTCTCTGCCCTTTGCCAGCTCACACTGTCTCTCTCTCTGTCTCTCTCTCTCTCTCTCTCTCTCTCAGAAATAAACATTTAAAAAAATTTTTTTTAAATATGAGGGGAGAAATTAAGACTTTCCCAGATAAACAAAAATTGAGGTAGTATTAATACTAGGCCTCCCCTACAAGAAATGCTAAAGAAAGTCCTTCAAGTTGAAATGAAACAATGTTATTTGGAAATTCAAAGCCATGTGAAAATGCAAAATTCTCCAGTAAAGCTAAACATGGGGACAAATATACAAACAAGTATTATTATGATTTTAGTTCATAATTGCATTTTCTTTTTTTTTTTAATGTTTATTATTTTCAGAGAGAGAGCAAGCATGAGCATGAGAGGGGGAGAGACAGAGAGAGACAATCCCAAGCAGGCTCCATGCTATCAGCACAGAGCCAACATGGGGCTCAGTCCCATGAACTGTGAGACTATGACCCAAATGGAAACCAAGAGTCAGACACTTAACTGACTGAACCACCCAGGTGCCCTCATAAGTACATTTTCTTACTCTTCTATAAGGTTAAAAAAAAAACCAATAGCATAAAAATAACTATAAATCTATAGTAATGGATACATATATATAAAGATGTAATCTGTGACACTGACAATGTAAAAAGAGGCAGAACTACCAAGGAGCAGAGTTTTTGGCGAAGTTAAGTTGCTATCAGTTTAAAACAGGTAATACCTTTAGGATGTTATATATAATCCCCATGGTAGCCACAAAAATATCTAGCAAATACACACAAATGGACATGAGAAATGTCACTACAAAAAAATCAACTGAACACAAAGGAAGACTGTCAGAAAGAAAAGAATGGACAAAAAACCTGTAAGTTATCCAGAAAACAAATACAATGGCAAAAGTCCTTCCCTAACAATAATTACTTTAAATATAAATGGATTAAACTCTCTAATCAAAAGACAAAGACTGTCAGACTGGATAAAAAGACAAGATCCAACATCATGCTGTCTAGAAGAGACTCACTTTAGAGCTAAGGACATATGTAAATTCAAAGTAAAAAGACAGAAAAGACATTCCATTAAATAGTAACCAAAAGAGAGCAGGGATGGCTATACTGATATAAGACAAAATAAACTTTAAGTCAAAACTGTTATAACAGACTAAAAAGGACATCACAGGGGCGCCTGGGTGGCTCAGTTGGTTAAACATCTGACTTCAGCTCAGGTCATGATCTTGCAGTTTGTGGGTTCAAGCCCTGTGTTGGGCTCTGTGCTGATAGCTCTGCTTCAGATTCTGTGTCTCCCTCTCTCTCTGCTCCTCCCCTACCTGCGCTTTGTCCCTCCCTCTCTCTCTCAAAAATAAACATTAATAAAATTTTTTTAAGTATCATATAAGGATAAAAGAGTTAATATGCCAAGACGATGTAACAATTATAAAAACGTATCCACCAAACATCAGAGCTTCAAATATATGATGCAAACCCTAAACAAACTGAAGATAGAAATGGACAGAATTATAATTATAGTAAGAGACTTTAATATTCCACTTTCAAAACTAGATAGAACAGGGGCACCTGGGTGGCTCAGTCGGTTAAGCGTCCGACTTCGGCTCAGGTCACGATCTCACTGTTCGTGAGTTCAAGCCCCGCGTCGGGCTCTGTGCTGACTGCTCAGAGCCTGGAGCCTGTTTCAGATTCTGTGTCTCCCTCTCTCTCTGACCCTCCCCCGTTCATGCTCTGTCTCTCCCTGTCTCATAAATAAAACATTAAAAAAATTAAAAAAAAAAGAAAACTAGATAGAACAACAAGACAAAAGATCAATAAGGAACCAGAGGACTGAAGAACACTGCAGACCAAATGGACTTAATAGACATATTACGAAATACTGAATCCACGATAGGCAGAATACACATCTCAAGTACACATGGAACATTCTCCAGGGTAGACCATATGCTAGGCCACAAAACAAGTCTTAATTAAGAAAAAAAAAATGAAATCATAAAAAGTATCTGTTTTGATCATTGTAGAATGAAACTAAATATCAAAAGCAGAAAGAAAACCAGAAGGTCCACAAATACGTGGAAATTAAACCAACACATTCTTAAACAATGGGTCAATGAAGAAATCACAAGGGAAATTAGAGAACATCTTCTCAAAGGAACATACAACATACCGAATAAAACAGTAAAATTTATGGGACCCAGTGAAAGTAGTGATTAAAGGAAAATGTATAGCTGTAAATGCTTATATTAAAAAAAAGAGAGGGGCGCCTGGGTGGCTCAGTTGGTTAAGCGGCCGACTTTGGCTCAGGTCATGATCTCATGGTCCGTGAGTTCGAGCCTCGCGTCAGGCTCTGTGCTGACAGCTCAGAGCCTGGAGCCTGTTTCAGATTCTGTGTCTCCCTCTCTCTGACCCTCCCCCATTCATGCTTTGTCTCTGTCTCAAAAATAAAAACGTTAAAAAAAAAAAATTAAAAAAAAAAAGAGAATATCTTTTTTATTTTGTTTTTATTGATTTTAGCGAGAGAGAGAGAGAGAGAGAGAAAGTGCAAGTGCGGGAGAGGGGCAGAGGGAGAGAAAGAGAGAATCTTAAGCAAGCTCCACACTCAGTGCAGAGCCCAATGTGGGGCTTTATCCCATGACCCTGGGATCATGGCCTAAGACTAAATCGAGAGTCAGATGCTCAGCCAACTGAGCCACCCAGTCACCCCAAGAGGAAATATCTTAATAATCTAACTGTACAATTTAAGAAACTAGAGAGTATAACTAAACTCCAAGCTAGCAATGGGGAGGAAATGACATAAAGATCACAGCAGAGATAAACAAAATAGAGAATAGAAAAACAATAGAGGAAATCAATAAAACCAAGAATCGGTTCTTTGAGAAGATCCACAAAATTGATATAACTTTAGCTACAATGACTAAGAAAAAAACAGAGAGGACTCAAATAACTAACATCAGAATTGAAAGAGCATTACTACTGTTTTTACAGAAAGAAAAAGAATTACAAGAGAGTACTATGAACAACTGTACATTACAAATTATCTACATGAAATCTATAAATTCCTAGAAACACACAACTTCCTAAGACTGAATCATGAATAGTGAATGGAAATAGACCTATAACTAGTAAGGGGACTGAACCTGCAATCAAAAGCCTCCCAACAAAGAAAAGCCCAGGACTAGATGGCTTTGCTGGTGAATTCTATCAAACATATAAAGAAGAAGAAACACCAATCCTCCTCAAACTCTTCCAAAACATTGAAGAGGGTACACTTCTAAGCTCCCTCTAAGGCTAATGCACCATTACACTGATACCAAAGCCAGACAAAGACACTACGAGAAAACCACAGACCCTGATGAATAGTGATGCAAAAATCCTCAACAAAATAATAGCAATAAAAATTCAACAGTATATTAAAAGTATTATATACCATGGCCAAGTGGGATTTATTCTTAGAATGTACGTATGGTTCAACATGTAAACACAGATCAACATAATACAGCACATTAACAGAATGAAGGAAAGAAACTACACAATCATCTCAATGAATACAGATATAGCATTCAAGAAAATTCAACATCTTTTTCATGACAAAAACACTCAAAAAAACTAAGAATAAAAAAAACTACCTCAACATGCTGAAGACCATATACGAAAAGCCCACAGATAATACCATACTTGACGGTGAAAGATTGAAAGGATTTCCTCTAAGACGAGGGGCAAAACAAGAATGCCCACTTTCACTACCTCTATTCAACGCAGTACTAGAAATCCCAGCCAGAGAAATAAGGCAAAAAAAAAAAAAAAAGAAAAAAAGAAAAGGCATCAAAATTGGAAAAGAAGTAAAACTCTCTCTGTTCAATGATTACTTATACGTATAAAACCCTAATGACTGTACCAAAGAACTGTTAATCAATTCAGCAAAGTTGCAGAATACAAAATCAACAGCAAAAAAATCAGTTGCTTTTCTACATACTAACAACGAACAATCTAAAAGAGAAATTAAGACAAAAACTCCACTTACAATAGCATAAAGAAGCATACTTAGGAATAAACTCAGGAAGGAGGCAAAGACTTGTACTCTGACAGCTATCTGTTGCTGAAAGAATTAGACACCGATAAATGGAAAGAAATCCCATGTTCATGGAATAGAAGACTTTACATTGCTAACACTAGCTACAGCAATCTACATATTTAGTGTAATCTCTATCAAAACCCCAAAAACAAATTTTGCAAAAATAGACAAATCCATCCTAAAATTCATACAGAATCTCAAGGGAAACCTGAAGAGTCAAAAACACCTTGAAAAGGAATAAACTTGGAGGTCTCACACTTCCTGATTTCAAAAACTGCTACAAACTTACTGTAACCAAAACAGTACAATACTGGCATATAAACACAGACATAAAGATCAACAGAAGAAAACAGGAATTTCAGAAATAAAGTCTCACATATAAGGTTCAATGACTTTTTGACAAGGGTGCCAAGACCATTTAATGAGGAAAGGACAGTCTTTTCAACAAATGGTGCTGAGAAAACTGGATGGATATCCAGCATGCAAAAGAATGAAGTTGGAGCCTTACCTAACACCACATACAAAGATTAACTCAAAATGGATCAAAGACATAAACATGAGAGCTAAAACTATAAACCTTCTTAGAAGAAAACATAAGGCAAAAGCCTTACAACACTGGATTTGGCAATGATTCTTTCAATATGATACGAAAGGCACAGGGAACAAAGAAAACAGACAAATTGGATATCATGAAAATTAAAAACTTTTGTGCATCATAGGACACTATCAACGGAGGAAACTGTTGAGTTCCACTTGCAAATCACACACCTTGTAAGGGATTCACATCTAGAGTATATAGAGAACTCCTAAAAGTCAACAACAACAAATAACTCAATTTAAAAACTTGACACAGCACTTGAATTGACATTTCTCCAGAGAAGATATTAGCCATTATCAAATGGCCAATAAGGACGTGAAAAGATAGCCATCAGGGAAATGCAAATCAAAACTACAATGAGATGCCGCTTTGTGCCCATTAGGATAACTATTATCAAAACAAAAACAAAACAAAACAAAAAACAGAAAATAACAAGTGTTGGCAAGGATTTGGAGAAACTGGAAACCGTTGGTGGAAATGTGAAATGGTGTGACCACTACGGAAAACACTGTGGTAGTTCCTCAAAAAATTAAAAATTGAACTACCGTATACACGATCCAGCAATTCCCATCTCCGCGTATATACCCAAAAGAACTCAAAGGAGGGACTCAAACATCAATTTGTACACCCCTGTTAACAACAGCAACATTCACAATGGCCTAAAGGTGGAAGCGACCCAAGTATCCGTCACTGGAGGAACACATATAATGGATTATTCAGGAAAGAAATTCTCTCAGGCTACAACGTGGAGGAACTTTGAGGATACTGTGCTCAGTGAAATAAGTGAGTCACAAGAGGGCATATCTTGCATGATGTCACTTATATGAGGCAACTAGAGTGGTTCAATTCATGGAGACGAAAACAGAATGGTGGTTTCCGGGGCTCGATGGGAAAGGCAATGAAGAATTTAGCTGGAGATGAAACAGGTTCTGTGGACAGATGGCAGTGATGATGGTTGCACAGTAATGGTTAAAACAGTAAAATTTATGTTATATATATGTTACTGCCCCCCACAAAGCTGACAACGGATGTATGAAATTTTAACACACAAACATATGGATTCAGGACTGGGGAAACATGGCTTAAAGTTAATTTGGGGAAGAAGTTTAAAACCTCAGGGCACTTCTGTGGGGCACCCAGGTGGCTCGGTCAGTTAAGCATCTGACTCTTGGCTTCAGCTCAGGCCGTAATCTCACAGGTTGTAAGTTTGAGCCCTGTGTCGGGCTCCCAGCTGGTAATGCGGAGCCTGGTTGGGATTCTCTCTCTCTCCCTCTCTCTCTGTCCCTCCACCACTCATGTGTGTGCGTGCTCTCTTTCTCTCTCTCTCTCTCTCTCTCTCAAAAAAAATAAATAAACTTAAAAAAAAAAATCAGGGCGTTTTTTC